>NW_027516140.1:0-64706 GCF_048772815.1 Callospermophilus lateralis
ACCAAATTTTGTTCTTCTAGGTTGAAGCGTTCGTCCACAGTAGCAGTTTTTATATTTAGGTTTCACTCTGTTCTCTCATATATAGATATATGAATCTGGAACTCTAAATCCAACATGGTTTGTAGTAGCTCTTTGAAACTTGACAAAATAAAGGAGTTCTGAGTTTTGTCTCTATGGTTTGTTTCCTCTTCAAGTAGTCCTAGGCACAGACTGTGGAAAAGCACTTTCATTGAGAGGGGTTGCCAAGCTTCTAAGAAATAACGATTTTCCGAAATACCAGCATATATTTTTTCACCCAATCTTGATGATAATTGTTGCTAATGATGAGTACAAGAATCCCACTTGGCTCACCAAATTTTGTTCTTCTAGGGTGAAGCTTTCTCCTACAGTAGCAGTTTTTATATTTAGGTTTCCCTCTGTTCTCTCCTATATAGATATATGAAAATGGAACTCTAAATCCAACATGGTTTGTAGTACCTCTTTGAAACTTGACAAAATAAAGGAGTTCTGAGTTTTGTCTCTATGGTTTATTTCCTCTTCAAATAGCCCTAGGCACAGATTGTGGAAAAGAACTTTCATTGAGAGGGGCTGCCAAGCTTCTAAGAATTAACGATTTTCCGAAATACCAGCAAATATTTTTCCACCCAATCTTGATGATACTTGTTTCTAATGATCAGTACACAAATCCCACTTGGCTCACCATATTTTGTTCTTCTAGGTTGAAGCGTTCGCCTACAGTAGCAGTTTTTATATTTAGGTTTCCCTCTGTTCTCTCCTATATAGATATATGAATTTGGAACTCTAAATCCAACATGGTTTGTAGTAGCTCTTTGAAACTTGACAAAATAAAGGAGTTCTCAGTTTTGTCTCTATGGTTTGTTTCCTCTTCAAGTAGCCCTAGGCACAGAATGTGGAAAAGCACTTTCATTGAGAGGGGTTGCCAAGCTTCTAAGAAATGACGAGTTTCAGAAATACCAGCAAATATTTTTTTACCCAATTTTGATGATAATTTGTGGTAATGATCAGTACACACATCCCAATTGGCTCACCAAATTTTGTTCTTCTAGGTTGTAGCGTTCGTCTACAGTAGCAGTTTTTATATTTAGGTTTCCCTCTGTTCTCTCCTGTATAGATAAATGAATTTGGAACTCTAAATCCAACATGGTTTGTAGTAGCTCTTTAAAAATTGACAAAATAAAGGAGTTCTCAGTTTTGTTTCTATGGATTGTTTCCTCTTCAAGTAGCCCTAGGCAAAGACTGTGGAAAAGCACTTTCATTGAGAGGGGTTGTAAAGCTTCTAAGAATTAATGATTTTCCGAAATACCAGCAAATATTTTTCCACCCAATCTTGATGATACTTTCTTGTAATGATCAGTACACAGATCCCACTTGGCCCACCAAATTTTGTTCTTCTAGGTTGAAGCATTCGTCCACAGTAGCAGTTTTTATATTTAGGTTTCACTCTCTTCTCTCATATATAGATATATGAATCTGGAACTCTAAATCCAACATGGTTTGTAGTAGCTCTTTGAAACTTGACAAAATAAAGGAGTTCTGAGTTTTGTCTCTATGGTTTGTTTCCTCTTCAAGTAGCCCTAGGCACAGAATGTGGAAAAGCACTTTCATTGAGAGGGGTTGCCAAGCTTCTAAGAAATAACGATTTTCCGAAATACCAGCAAATATTTTTTCACCCAATCTTGATGATACTTGTTGCTAATGATGAGTACACAAATCCCACTTGGCTCACCAAATTTTGTACTTCTAGGTTGAAGCGTTCGTCTACAGTAGCAGTTTTTATATTTAGGTTTCTCTCTGTTCTCTCCTATATAGATAGATGAATTTGGAACTCTAAATCCAACTTGGATTGTAGTAGCTCTTTGAAACTTGACAAAATAAAGGAGTTCTGAGTTTTGTCTCTATGGTTTGTTTCCTCTTCAATTTGCCATATGCACAGACTCTGTAAGCACTTCATTTAGATGGGTTGCAAAGCTGCTAAGAAATAACGAGTTTCCAAAATACCAGCAAATATTTCTTCACCCAATCTTGATGATACTTGGTGGTAATGATCAGTACACAAATCCCACTTGGCTCACCAAATTTTGTTCTTCTAGGTTGAAGCGTTCGTCTACAGTAGCAGTTTTTATATTTAGGTTTCCCTCTGTTCTCTCCTATATAGATATATGATTTTGGAACTCTAAATCCAACATGGTTTGTAGTAGCTCTTTGAAACTTGACAAAATAAAGGAGTTCTCAGTTTTGTCTCTATGGTTTGTTTCCTCTTCAAGTAGCCCTAGGCACAGACTGTGGAAAAGCACTTTCATTGAGAGGGGTTGCCAAGATTCTAAGAAATTACGAGTTTCCGAAATACCAGCAAATATTTCTTTACCCAATTTTGATGATACTTGGTGGTAATGATCAGTACACACATCCCACTTGGCTCACCAAATTTTGTTCTTCTAGGTTGTAGCGTTCGTCTACAGTAGCAGTTTTTATATTTAGGTTTCCCTCTGTTCTCTCCTGTATAGATAGATGAATTTGGAACTCTAAATCCAACATGGTTTGTAGTAGCTCTTTGAAACTTGACAAAATAAAGGAGTTCTCAGTTTTGTTTCTATGGATTGTTTCCTCTTCAAGTAGCCCTAGGCACAGACTGTGGAAAAGCACTTTCATTGAGAGGGGTTGTAAAGCTTCTAAGAATTAACGATTTTCCGAAATACCAGCAAATATTTTTCCACCCAATCTTGATGATACTTGGTGGTAATGATCAGTGCACAGATCCCACTTGGCTCACCAAATTTTGTTCTTCTAGGTTGAAGCGTTCGTCCATAGTAGCAGTTTTTATATTTAGGTTTCACTCTGTTCTCTCATATATAGATATATGAATCTGGAACTCTAAATCCAACATGGTTTGTAGTAGCTCTTTGAAACTTGACAAAATAAAGGAGTTCTGAGTTTTGTCTCTATGGTTTGTTTCCTCTTCAAGTAGCCCTAGGCACAGACTGTGGAAAAGCACTTTCATTGAGAGGGGTTGCCAAGCTTCTAAGAAATAACGATTTTCCGAAATACCAGCATATATTTTTTCACCCAATCTTGATGATAATTGTTGCTAATGATGAGTACACAAATCCCACTTGGCTCACCAAATTTTGTTCTTCTAGGTTGAAGCTTTCTCCTACAGTAGCAGTTTTTATATTTAGGTTTCCCTCTGTTCTCTCCTATATAGATATATGAAAATGGAACTCTAAATCCAACATGGTTTGTAGTACCTCTTTGAAACTTGACAAAATAAAGGAGTTCTGAGTTTTGTCTCTATGGTTTGTTTCCTTTTCAAGTAGCCCTAGGCACAGACTGTGGAAAAGCACTTTCATTGAGAGGGGTTGCCAAGCTTCTAAGAATTAACGATTTTCCGAAATACCAGCAAATATTTTTCCACCCAATCTTGATGATACTCGTTTCTAATGATCAGTACACAAATCCCACTTGGCTCACCATATTTTGTTCTTCTAGGTTGAAGCGTTCGTCTACAGTAGCAGTTTTTATATTTAGGTTTCCCTCTGTTCTCTCCTGTATAGATAGATGAATTTGGAACTCTAAATCCAACATGGTTTGTAGTAGCTCTTTGAAACTTGACAAAATAAAGGAGTTCTCAGTTTTGTCTCTATGGATTGTTTCCTCTTCAATTAGCACTAGGCACACACTGTGGAAAAGCACTTTCATTGAGAGGGGTTGCCAAGCTTCTAAGAAATAAAGAGTTTGTGAAATACCAGCAAATATTTTTTCACCCAATCTTGATGATACTTGTTGCTAATGATCAGTACACAAATCCCACTTGGCTCACCAAATTGTGTTCTTCTAGGTTGAAGCGTTCGCCTACAGTAGCAGTTTTTATATTTAGGTTTCCCTCTGTTCTCTCCTATATAGATATATGAATTTGGAACTCTAAATCCAACATGGTTTGTAGTAGCTCTTTGAAACTTGAAAAAATAAAGGAGTTCTCAGTTTTGTCTCTATGGTTTGTTTCCTCTTCAAGTAGCCCTAGGCACAGACTGTGGAAAAGCAGTTTCATTGAGAGGGGTTGCCAAGATTCTAAGAAATTACGAGTTTCCGAAATACCAGCAAATATTTTTTTACCCAATTTTGATGATAATTGGGGGTAATGATCAGTACACACATCCCAATTGGCTCACCAATTTTTGTTCTTCTAAGTTGTAGCGTTCGTCTACAGTAGCAGTTTTTATATTTAGGTTTCCCTCTGTTCTCTCCTGTATAGATAAATGAATTTGGAACTCTAAATCCAACATGGTTTGTAGTAGCTCTTTGAAAATTGACAAAATAAAGGAGTTCTCAGTTTTGTTTCTATGGATTGTTTCCTCTTCAAGTAGCCCTAGGCACAGACTGTGGAAAAGCACTTTCATTGAGAGGGGTTGTAAAGCTTCTATGAATTAATGATTTTCCGAAATACCAGCAAATATTTTTCCACCCAATCTTGATGATACTTGCTGGTAATGATCAGTACACAGATCCCACTTGGCTCACCAAATTTTGTTCTTCTAGGTTGAAGCGTTCGTCCACAGTAGCAGTTTTTATATTTAGGTTTCACTCTGTTCTCTCATATATAGATATATGAATCTGGAACTCTAAATCCAACATGGTTTGTAGTAGCTCTTTGAAACTTGACAAAATAAAGGAGTTCTGAGTTTTGTCTCTATGGTTTGTTTCCTCTTCAAGTAGCCCTAGGCACAGACTGTGGAAAAGCACTTTCATTGAGAGGGGTTGCCAAGCTTCTAAGAAATAACGATTTTCCGAAATACCAGCAAATATTTTCTCACCCAATCTTGATGATACTTGTTGCTAATGATGAGTACACAAATCCCACTTGGCTCACCATATTTTGTTCTTCTAGGTTGAAGCGTTCGTCTACAGTAGTAGTTTTTATATTTAGGTTTCTCTCTGTTCTCTCCTATATAGATAGATGAATTTGGAACTCTAAATCCAACTTGGATTGTAGTAGCACTTTGAAACTTGACAAAATAAAGGAGTTCTGAGTTTTGTCTCTATGGTTTGTTTCCTCTTCAATTTGCCATATGCACAGACTGTGTAAGCACTTCATTTAGATGGGTTGCAAAGCTGCTAAGAAATAACGAGTTTCCAAAATACCAGCAAATATTTCTTCACCCAATCTTGATGATACTTGGTGGTAATGATCAGCACACAAATCCCACTTGGCTCACCAAATTTTGTTCTTCTAGGTTGAAGCGTTCGTCTACAGTAGCAGTTTTTATATTTAGGTTTCTCTCTGTTCTCTCCTATATAGATAGATGAATTTGGAACTCTAAATCCAACATGGATTGTAGTAGCTCTTTGAAACTTAACAAAATAAAGGAGATCACAGTTTTGTCCCTATGCTTTGTTTCCTCTTCAAGTAGTCCTAGGCACAGACTGTGGAAAAGCACTTTCATTGAGAGGGGTTGCCAAGCATCTAAGAAATTACGAGTTTCCGAAATACCAGCAAATATTTTTTCACCCAATTTTGATGATACTTGGTGGTAATGATCAGTACACAAGTCCCACTTGGCTTACCAAATTTTGTTCTTCTAGGTTGAAGCGTTCGTGTACGGTAGCAGTTTTTATATTTAGGTTTCGCTCTGTTCTCTCCTGTATAGATAGATGAATTTGGAACTCTAAATCCAACATGGTTTGTAGTAGCTCTTTGAAACTTGACAAAATAAAGGAGTTCTGAGTTTTGTCTCTATGGTTTGTTTCCTCTTCAAGTAGCCCTAGGCACAGACAGTGGAAAAGCACTTTCATTGAGAGGGGTTGCCAAGCTTCTAAGAAATAACGAGTTTCCAAAATACCAGCAAATATTTTTCACCCAATCTTGATGATATTGGTGGTAATGATCAGTACACAAATCCCACTTGGTTCACCATATTTTGTTCTACTAGGTTGAAGCGTTCGTCTACAGTAGCAGTTTTTATATTTATTTTTCTCTCTGTTCTCTCCTATATAGATAGATGAATTTGGAACTCTAAATCCAACATGGATTGTAGTAGCTCTTTGAAACTTGACAAAATAAGGGAGATCTCCTTTTTGTCTCTATGGTTTGTTTCCTCTTCAAGTAGCCCTAGGCACAGACTGTGGAAAAGCACTTTCATTGAGAGGGTTTGCCAAGCTTCTAAGAAATTACGAGTTTCCGAAATACCAGCAAATATTTTTTCACCCAATTTTGATGATACTTGGTGGTAATGATCAGTACACAAGTCCCACTTGGCTCACCATATTTTGTTCTTCTAGGTTGAAGCGTTCGTCTACAGTAGCAGTTTTTATATTTAGGTTTCACTCTGTTCTCTCCGGTATAGATAGATGAATTTGGAACTCTAAATCCAACATGGTGTGTAGTAGCTCCTTGAAACTTGACAAAATAAAGGAGTTCTCAGTTTTATCTCTATGGATTGTTTTCTATTCAATTAGCCCTAGGCACAGACTGTGAAAAAGCACTTTCATTGAGAGGGTTTGCCAAGCTTCTAATAAAAAACGAGTTTCCGAAATACCAGCAAATATTTTTTCACCCATTCTTGATGATACTTGTTGCTAATGATCAGTACACAAATCTCACTTGGCTCACCAAATTTTGTTCTTCTAGGTAGAAGCGTTCGTCTACAGTAGCAGTTTTTATATTTAGGTTTTGCTCTGTTCTCTCCTGTATAGATAGATGAATTTGGAACTCTAAATCCAACATGGATTGTAGTAGCTCTTTGAAACTTAACAAAATAAAGGAGATCTCAGTTTTGTCCCTATGCTTTGTTTCCTCTTCAAGTAGTCCTAGGCACAGACTGTGGAAAAGCACTTTCATTGAGAGGGGTTGCCAAGCATCTAAGAAATTACGAGTTTCCGAAATACCAGCAAATATTTTTTCACCCAATTTTGATGATACTTGGTTGTAATGATCAGTACACAAGTCCCACTTGGCTTACCAAATTTTGTTCTTCTTGGTTGAAGCGTTCGTGTACAGTAGCAGTTTTTATATTTAGGTTTTGCTCTGTTCTCTCCTGTATAGATAGATGAATTTGGAACTCTAAATCCAACATGGTTTGTAGTAGCTCTTTGAAACTTGACAAAATAAAGGAGTTCTCAGTTTTGTCTCTATGGTTTGTTTCCTCTTCAAGTAGCCCTAGGCACAGACAGTGGAAAAGCACTTTCATTGAGAGGGGTTGCCAAGCTTCTAAGAAATAACGAGTTTCCGAAATACCAGCAAATATTTTTTCACCCAATCTTGATGATACTTGGTGGTTATGATCAGTAAACAGATCCCACTTGGCTCACCAAATTTTGTTCTTCTAGGTTGAAGCGTTCGTCTACATTAGCAGTTTTTATATTTAGGTTTCACTCTGTTCTCTCATATATAGATAGATGAATTTGGAACTCTAAATCGAACATGGTTTGTAGTAGCTCTTTGAAACTTGACAAAATAAAGAGTTCTGAGTTTTGTCTCTATGGTTTGTTTCCTCTTCAAGTAGCCCTAGGCACAGACTGTGGAAAACCACTTTCATTGAGAGGGGTTGCCAAGCTTCTAAGAAATAACGAGTTTCCGAAATATCAGCAAATATTTTTTCACCAATCTTGATGATACTTGGTCGTAATGATCAGTACACAGTACCCACTTGGCTCACCAAATTTTGTTCTTCTAGGTTGAAGCGTTCGTCTACAGTAGCCGTTTTTATATTTAGGTTTCACTCTGTTGTCTCATATATAGATAGATGAATTTGGAACTCTAAATCCAACATGGTTTGTAGTAGCTCTTTGAAACTTGACAAAATAAAGGAGTTCTGAGTTTTGTCTCTATGGTTTGTTTCCTCTTCAAGTAGCCCTAGGCGCAGACTGTGGAAAAGCACTTTCATTGAGAATGGTTGCCAAGCTTCTAAGAAATAACGAGTTTCCAAAATAACAGAAAATATTTTTCACCCAATCTTGATGATATTGGTGGTAATGATCAGTACACAAATCCCACTTGGTTCACCATATTTGTTCTTCTAGGTTGAAGCGTTCGTCTACAGTAGCAGTTTTTATATTTATTTTTCTGTCTGTTCTCTCCTATATAGATAGATGAATTTGGAACTCTAAATCCAACATGGATTGTAGTAGCTCTTTGAAACTTGACAAAATAAGGGAGATCTCCTTTTTGTCTCTATGGTTTGTTTCCTCTTCAAGTAGCCCTACGCACAGACTGTGGAAAAGCACTTTCATTGAGAGGGTTTGCCAAGCTTCTAAGAAATTACGAGTTTCCGAAATACCAGCAAATATTTTTTCACCCAATTTTGATGATACTTGGTGGTAATGATCAGTACACATGTCCCACTTGGCTCACCATATTTTGTTCTTCTAGGTTGAAGCGTTCTTCTACAGTAGCAGTTTTTATATTTAGGTTTCACTCTGTTCTCTCCTGTATAGATAGATGAATTTGGAACTCTAAATCCAACATGGTGTGTAGTAGCTCCTTGAAACTTGACAAAATAAAGGAGTTCTCAGTTTTATCTCTATGGATTGTTTTCTATTCAATTAGCCCTAGGCACAGACTGTGAAAAAGCACTTTCATTGAGAGGGTTTGCCAAGCTTCTAATAAATAACGAGTTTCCGAAATACCAGCAAATATTTTTTCACCCATTCTTGATGATACTTGTTGCTAATGATCAGTACACAAATCCCACTTGGCTCACCAAATTTTGTTCTTCTAGGTAGAAGCGTTCGTCTACAGTAGCAATTTTTATATATAGGTTTCTCTCTGTTCTCTCCTATATAGATAGATGAATTTGGAACTCTAAATCCAACATGGATTGTAGTAGCTCTTTGAAACTTGACAAAATAAAGGAGTTCTCAGTTTTGTCTCTATGGTTTGTTTCCTCTTCAAGTAGCCCTAGGCACAGACTGTCGAAAAGCACTTTCATTGAGAGGGGTTGCCAAGCTTCTAAGAAATAACGAGTTTCCGAAATACCAGCAAATATTTTTTCACGCAATCTTGATGATACTTGTTGATAATGATCAGTACACAGATCCCACTTGGCTCACAAAATTTTGTTCTTCTAGGTTGAAGCGTTCGTCTACAATAGCAGTTTTTATATTTAGGTTTCACTCTGTTCTCTCATATATAGATAGATGAATTTGGAACTCTAAATCCAACATGGTTTTTAGTAGCTCTTTGAAACTTGACAAAATAAAGGAGTTCTGAGTTTTGTCCCTATGGTTTTTTTCCTCTTCAAGTTACCCTAGGCACAGACTGTGGAAAACTACTTTCATTGAGAGGTTATGCCAAGCTTCTAAGAAATAACGAGTTTCCGAAATACCAGCAAATATTTTTTCACCCAATCTTGATGATACTGGTTGCTAATGATCAGTACACAAATCCCACTTGGCTCACCAAATTGTGTTCTTCTAGGTTGAAGCGTTCGCCTACAGTAGAATTTTTTATATTTAGGTTTCCCTCTGTTCTCTCCTATATAGATATATGAATTTGGAACTCTAAATCCAGCATGGTTTGTAGTAGCTCTTTGAAACTTGACAAAATAAAGGAGTTCTCATTTTTGTCTCTATGGTTTGTTTCCTCTTCAAGTAGCCCTAGGCACAGACTGTGGAAAAGCACTTTCATTGAGAGAGTTTGCCAAGCTTCTAAGAAATTACAAGTTTCCGAAATACCAGCAAATATTTTTTCACCCAATCTTGAAGACACTTGGTGGTAATGATCAGTACACAAATCCCACTTGGCTTCCCAAATTTTGTTCTTCTAGGTTGAAGCGTTCGCCTACAGTAGCAGTTTTTATATTTAGGTTTCCCTCTGTTCTCTCCTATATAGATATATGAATTTGGAACTCTAAATCCAACATGGATTGTAGTAGCTCTTTGAAACTTAACAAAATAAAGGAGATCTCAGTTTTGTCCCTATGCTTTGTTTCCTCTTCAAGTAGTCCTAGGCACAGACTGTGGAAAAGCACTTTCATTGAGAGGGGTTGCCAAGCATCTAAGAAATTACGAGTTTCCGAAATACCAGGAAATATTTTTTCACCCAATTTTGATGATACTTGATTGTAATGATCAGGACACAAGTCCCACTTGGCTTACCAAATTTTGTTCTTCTAGGTTGAAGCGTTCGTGTACAGTAGCAGTTTTTATATTTAGGTTTCGCTCTGTTCTCTCCTGTATAGATAGATGAATTTGGAACTCTAAATCCAACATGGTTTGTAGTAGCTCTTTGAAACTTGACAAAATAAAGGAGTTCTCAGTTTTGTCTCTATGGTTTGTTTCCTCTTCAAGTAGCCCTAGGCACAGACTGTGGAAAAGCACTTTCATTGAGAGGGGTTGCCAAGCTTCTAAGAAATAACGAGTTTCCAAAATACCAGCAAATATTTTTTCACCCAATCTTGATGATACTTGGTGGTAATGATCAGTACACAGATCCCACTTGGCTCACCAAATTTTGTTCTTCTAGGTTGAAGCATTCGTCTACAGTAGCAGTTTTTATATTTAGGTTTCACTCTGTTCTCTCATATATAGATAGATGAATTTGGAACTCTAAATCGAACATGGTTTGTAGTAGCTCTTTGAAACTTGACAAAATAAAGAGTTCTGAGTTTTGTCTCTATGGTTTGTTTCCTCTTCAAGTAGCCCTAGGCACAGACTGTGGAAAACCACTTTCATTGAGAGGGGTTGCCAAGCTTCTAAGAAATAACGAGTTTCCGAAATATCAGCAAATATTTTTTCACCAATCTTGATGATACTTGGTAGTAATGATCAGTACACAGTACCCACTTGGCTCACCAAATTTTGTTCTTCTAGGTTGAAGCGTTCGTCTACAGTAGCCGTTTTTATATTTAGGTTTCACTCTGTTGTCTCATATATAGATAGATGAATTTGGAACTCTAAATCCAACATGGTTTGTAGTAGCTCTTTGAAACTTGACAAAATAAAGGAGTTCTGAGTTTTATCTCTATGGTTTGTTTCCTCTTCAAGTAGCCCTAGGCGCAGACTGTGGAAAAGCACTTTCATTGAGAATGGTTGCCAAGCTTCTAAGAAATAACGAGTTTCCGAAATACCAGCAAATTTTTTTTTCAACCAATCTTGATGATACTTGGTGGTAAGAACAAGTACACAAATCCCACTTGGCTCACCAAATTTGGTTCTTCTCGGTTGAACCGTTGGTCTACAGTAGCAATTTTTATATTTACGTTTCCCTCTGTTCTCTCCTATATAGATAGATAAATTTGGAACTCCAAATCCAACATGGTTTGTAGTAGCTCTTTGAAACTTGACAAAATAAGGAAGTTCTCAGTATTTTCTCTATGGTTTGTTTCCTCTTCAAGAAGCCCTAAGCAGAGATTGTGGAAAAGCACTTTCATTGAAAGGTATTGCAAAGCTTAAAAAGAAATTATGATTTTCCGAAATACCAGCAAATATTTTTTCACCCAATCTTGATGGTACGTGGTGGTAATGACAAGTACACAAATCCCACTTGGCTCAACAAATTTTGATCTTCTAGGTTTAAGCGTTCATCTACAGTAGCAGTTTTTATATTTAGGTTTCACTCTGTTCTCTCCTATATAGACAGATGAATTTGGAACTCTAAATCCAATATGGTTGGTAGTAGCTCTTTGAAACTTGACAAAATAAAGGAGTTCTCAGTTTTGTCTCTATGGTTTGTTTCCTCTTCAAGTAGCCCTAGGCACAGACTGTGGAAAACCACTTTCATTGAGAGGGGTTGCCAAGCTTCTAAGAAATATCGAGTTTCCGAAATATCAGCAAATATTTTTTCACCCAATCTTGATGATACTTGGTGGTAATGATCAGTACACAGTACCCACTTGGCTCACCAAATTTTGTTCTTCTAGGTTGAAGCGTTCGTCTACAGTAGCCGTTTTTATATTTAGGTTTCACTCTGTTGTCTCATATATAGATAGATGAATTGGGAACTCTAAATCCAACATGACTTGTAGTAGCTCTTGGAAACTTGACAAAATAAAGTAGTTCTGAGTTTTGTCTCTTTGGTTTGTTTCCTCTTCATGTAGCCCAAGGCACAGACTGTGGAAAAGCACTTTCATTGAGAGGGGTTGCCAAGCTTCTAAGAATTAACGATTTTCCGAAATACCAGCAAATATTTTCTCACCCAATCTTGATGATACTTGGTGGTAATGATCAGTACAGAAATCCCACTTGGCTGCCCAAATTTTATTCTTCTAGGTTGAAGCGTTCGTCTACAGTAGCAGTTTTTATATTTAGGTTTCTCTCTGTTCTCTCCTATATAGATAGATGAATTTGGAACTCTAAATCCAACATGGATTGTAGTAGCTCTTTGAAACTTAACAAAATAAAGGAGATCTCAGTTTTGTCCCTATGCTTTGTTTCCTCTTCAAGTAGTCCTAGGCACAGACTGTGGAAAAGCACTTTCATTGAGAGGGGTTGCCAAGCATCTAAGAAATTACGAGTTTCCGAAATACCAGCAAATATTTTTTCACCCAATTTTGATGATACTTGGTTGTAATGATCAGTACACAAGTCCCACTTGGCTTACCAAATTTTGTTCTTCTAGGTTGAAGTGTTCGTGTACAGTAGCAGTTTTTATATTTAGGTTTCACTCTGTTCTTTCCTGTATAGATAGACCAATTTGGAACTCTAAATCCAACATGGTTTGTAGTAGCTCTTTGAAACTTGACAAAATAAAGGAGTTCTCAGTTTTGTCTCTATGGTTTGTTTCCTCTTCAAGTAGCCCTAGGCACAGACAGTGGAAAAGCACTTTCATTGAGAGGGGTTGCCAAGCTTCTAATAAATAACGAGTTTCCAAAATACCAGCAAATATTTTTCACCCAATCTTGATGATATTGGTGGTAATGATCAGTACACAAATCCCACTTGGTTCAACATATTTTGTTCTTCTAGGTTGAAGCGTTCGTCTACAGTAGCAGTTTTTATATTTATTTTTCTCTCTGTTCTCTCCTATATAGATAGATGAATTTGGAACTCTAAATCCAACATGGATTGTAGTAGCTCTTTGAAACTTGACAAAATATGGGAGATCTCCTTTTTGTCTCTATGGTTTGTTTCCTCTTCAAGTAGCCCTAGGCTCAGACTGTGGAAAAGCACTTTCATTGAGAGGGTTTGCCAAGCTTCTAAGAAATTACGAGTTTCCGAAATACCAGCAAATATTTTTTCACCCAATTTTGATGATACTTGGTGGTAATGATCAGTACACATGTCCCACTTGGCTCACCATATTTTGTTCTTCTAGGTTGAAGCGTTCTTCTACAGTAGCAGTTTTTATATTTAGGTTTCACTCTGTTCTCTCCGGTATAGATAGATGAATTTGGAACTCTAAATCCAACATGGTGTGTAGTAGCTCCTTGAAACTTGACAAAATAAAGGAGTTCTCAGTTTTATCTCTATGGATTGTTTTCTATTCAATTAGCCCTAGGCACAGACTGTGAAAAAGCACTTTCATTGAGAGGGTTTGCCAAGCTTCTAATAAATAACGAGTTTCCGAAATACCAGCAAATATTTTTTCACCCATTCTTGATGATACTTGTTGCTAATGATCAGTACACAAATCCCACTTGGCTCACCAAATTTTGTTCTAGGTAGAAGCGTTCGTCTACAGTAGCAATTTTTATATTTAGGTTTCTCTCTGTTCTCTCCTATATAGATAGATGAATTTGGAACTCTAAATCCAACATGGATTGTAGTAGCTCTTTGAAACTTAACAAAATAAAGGAGATCTCAGTTTTGTCCCTATGCTTTGTTTCCTCTTCAAGTAGTCCTAGGCACAGACTGTGGAAAAGCACTTTCATTGAGAGGCGTTGCCAAGCATCTAAGAAATTACGAGTTTCCGAAATACCAGCAAATATTTTTTCACCCAATTTTGATGATACTTGGTTGTAATGATCAGTACACAAGTCCCACTTGGCTTACCAAATTTTGTTCTTCTAGGTTGAAGCGTTCGTGTACAGTAGCAGTTTTTATATTTAGGTTTTGCTCTGTTCTCTCCTGTATAGATAGATGAATTTGGAACTCTAAATCCAACATGGTTTGTAGTAGCTCTTTGAAACTTGACAAAATAAAGGAGTTCTCAGTTTTGTCTCTATGGTTTGTTTCCTCTTCAAGTAGCCCTAGGCACAGACAGTGGAAAAGCACTTTCATTGAGAGGGGTTGCCAAGCTTCTAAGAAATAACGAGTTTCCGAAATACCAGCAAATATTTTTTCACCCAATCTTGATGATACTTGGTGGTAATGATCAGTACACAGATCCCACTTGGCTCACCAAATTTTGTTCTTCTAGGTTGAAGCGTTCGTCTACAGTAGCCGTTTTTATATTTCTGTTTCACTCTGTTGTCTCATATATAGACAGATGAATTTGGAACTCTAAATCCAACATGGTTTGTAGTAGCTCTTTGAAACTTGACAAAATAAAGGAGTTCTGAGTTTTGTCTCTATGGTTTGTTTCCTCTTCAAGTAGCCCTAGGCGCAGACTGTGGAAAAGCACTTTCATTGAGAATGGTTGCCAAGCTTTTAAGAAATAACGAGTTTCCAAAATAACAGAAAATATTTTTCACCCAATCTTGATGATATTGGTGGTAATGATCAGTACACAAATCCCACTTGGCTCACAAAATTTTTTTTTTCTAGGTTGAAGAGTTCGTCTACAGTAGCCGTTTTTATATTTAGGTTTCACTCTGTTGTCTCATATATAGATAGATGAATTTGGAACTCTAAATCCAACATGGTTTGTAGTAGCTCTTTGAAACCTGACAAAATAAAGGAGTTCTGAGTTTTGTCTCTATGGTTTGTTTCCTCTTCAAGTAGCCCTAGGCGCAGACTGTGGAAAAGCACTTTCATTGAGAATGGTTGCCAAGCTTCTAAGAAATAACGAGTGCCCGAAATACCAGCAAATATTTTTTTCAACCAATCTTGATGATACTTGGTGGTAAGGACAAGTACACAAATCCCACTTGGCTCACCAAATTTGGTTCTTCTCGGTTGAAGCCTTGGTCTACAGTAGCAATTTTTATATTTACGTTTCCCTCTGTTCTCTCCTATATAGATAGATAAATTTGGAACTCCAAATCCAGCATGGTTTGTAGTAGCTCTTTGTAACTTGAAAAAATAAGGAAGTTCTCAGTATTTTCTCTATGGTTTGTTTCCTCTTCAAGAAGCCCTAAGCAGAGATTGTGGAAAAGCACTTTCATTGAAAGGCATTGCAAAGCTTCCAAGAAATTATGATTTTCCGAAATACCAGCAAATATTTTTTCACCCAATCTTGATGGTACGTGGTGGTAATGACAAGTACACAAATCCCACTTGGCTCAACAAATTTTGATCTTCTAGGTTTAAGCGTTCGTCTACAGTAGCAGTTTTTATATTTAGGTTTCACTCTGTTCTCTCCTATATAGACAGATGAATTTGGAACTCTAAATCCAATATGGTTGGTAGTAGCTCTTTGAAACTTGACAAAATAAAGGAGTTCTCAGTTTTGTCTCTATGGTTTGTTTCCTCTTCAAGTAGCCCTAGGCACAGACTGTGGAAAACCACTTTCATTGAGAGGGGTTGCCAAGCTTCTAAGAAATAACGAGTTTCCGAAATATCAGCAAATATTTTTTCACCCAATCTTGATGATACTTGGTGGTAATGATCAGTACACAGTACCCACTTGGCTCACCAAATTTTGTTCTTCTAGGTTGAAGCGTTCGTCTACAGTAGCCGTTTTTATATTTAGGTTTCACTCTGTTGTCTCATATATAGATAGATGAATTGGGAACTCTAAATCCAACATGACTTGTAGTAGCTCTTGGAAACTTGACAAAATAAAGTAGTTCTGAGTTTTGTCTCTTTGGTTTGTTTCCTCTTCATGTAGCCCTAGGCACAGACTGTGGAAAAGCACTTTCATTGAGAGGGGTTGCCAAGCTTCTAAGAATTAACGATTTTCCGAAATACCAGCAAATATTTTTTCACCCAATCTTGATGATACTTGTTGCTAATGATCAGTACACAAATCCCACTTGGCTCACCAAATTTTGTTCTTCTAGGTTGAAGTGTTCGCCTACAGTAGCAGTTTTTATATTTAGGTTTCCCTCTGTTCTCTCCTATATAGATATATGAATCTGGAACTCTAAATCCAACATGGGTTTTAGTAGCTCTTTGAAACTTGACAAAATAAAGGAGTTCTCAGTTTTGTCTCTATGGTTTGTTTCCTCTTCAAGTAGTCCTAGGCACAGATTGTGGAAAAGCACTTTCGTTGAGAGGGGTTGCCAAGCTTCTATGAAATAACGAGTTTCCGAAATACCAGCAAATATTTTTTCACCCAATCTTGATGATACTTGTTGCTAATGATCAGTACACAATATCACTTGGCTCACCAAATTTTATTCTTCTAGTTTGAAGCGTTCGTATACAGTAGCAGGTTTTATATGTAGGTTTCTCTCTCTTCTCTCCTATATAGATAGATGAATTTGGAACTCTAAATCCAACTTGGATTGTAGTAGCTCTTTGAAACTTGACAAAATAAAGGAGTTCTGAGTTTTGTCTCTATGGTTTGTTTCCTCTTCAAGTAGCCCTAGGCACAGACTGTGGAAACACTTTCATTGAGATGGGTTGCCAAGCTTCTACGAAATAACGAGTTTCCAAAATACCAGCAAATATTTTTCACCCAATCTTGATGATACTTGGTGGTAATGATCAGTACACAAGTCCCACTTGTCTCACCATATTTTGTTCTTCTAGGTTGAAGCGTTCGTCTACAGTAGCAGTTTTTATATTTAGGTTTCACTATGTTCTCTCCTGTATAGATAGATGAATTTGGAATTCTAAATCCAACATGGATTGTAGTAGCTCTTTGAAACTTGACAAAATAAAGGAGTTCTCAGTTTTGTCTCTATGGTTTGTTTCCTCTTCAAGTAGCCCTAGGCACAGATTGTGGAAAAGCACTTTCGTTGAGAGGGGTTGCCAAGCTTCTATGAAATAACGAGTTTCCGAAATACCAGCAAATATTTTTTCACCCAATCTTGATGATACTTGTTGCTAATGATCAGTACACAATATCACTTGGCCTCACCAAATTTTATTCTTCTAGTTTGAAGCGTTCGTATACAGTAGCAGGTTTTATATGTAGGTTTCTCTCTCTTCTCTCCTATATAGATAGATGAATTTGGAACTCTAAATCCAACTTGGATTGTAGTAGCTCTTTGAAACTTGACAAAATAAAGGAGTTCTGAGTTTTGTCTCTATGGTTTGTTTCCTCTTCAAGTAGCCCTAGGCACAGACTGTGGAAACACTTTCATTGAGATGGGTTGCCAAGCTTCTACGAAATAACGAGTTTCCAAAATACCAGCAAATATTTTTCACCCAATCTTGATGATACTTGGTGGTAATGATCAGTACACAAGTCCCACTTGTCTCACCATATTTTGTTCTTCTAGGTTGAAGCGTTCGTCTACAGTAGCAGTTTTTATATTTAGGTTTCACTATGTTCTCTCCTGTATAGATAGATGAATTTGGAATTCTAAATCCAACATGGATTGTAGTAGCTCTTTGAAACTTGACAAAATAAAGGAGTTCTCAGTTTTTTCTCTATGGTTTGTTTCCTCTTCAAGTAGCCCTAGGCACAGACTGTCGAAAAGCACTTTCATTGAGAGGGGTTGCCAAGCTTCTAAGAAATAACGAGTTTCCGAAATACCAGCAAATATTTTTTCACGCAATCTTGATGATACTTGTTGATAATGATCAGTACACAGATCCCACTTGGCTCACAAAATTTTGTTCTTCTAGGTTGAAGCGTTCGTCTACAGTAGCAGTTTTTATATTTAGGTTTCACTCTGTTCTCTCATATATAGATAGATGAATTTGGAACTCTAAATCGAACATGGTTTGTAGTAGCTCTTTGAAACTTGACAAAATAAAGAAGTTCTCAGTTTTGTCTCTATGGTTTGTTTCCTCTTCAAGTAGCCCTAGGCACAGACTGTCGAAAAGCACTTTCATTGAGAGGGGTTGCCAAGCTTCTAAGAAATAACGAGTTTCCGAAATACCAGCAAATATTTTTTCACGCAATCTTGATGATACTTGTTGATAATGATCAGTACACAGATCCCACTTGGCTCACAAAATTTTGTTCTTCTAGGTTGAAGCGTTCGTCTACAATAGCAGTTTTTATATTTAGGTTTCACTCTGTTCTCTCATATATAGATAGATGAATTTGGAACTCTAAATCGAACATGGTTTGTAGTAGCTCTTTGAAACTTGACAAAATAAAGAGTTCTGAGTTTTGTCTCTATGGTTTGTTTCCTCTTCAAGTAGCCCTAGGCACAGACTGTGGAAAACCACTTTCATTGAGAGGGGTTGCCAAGCTTCTAAGAAATAACGAGTTTCCGAAATATCAGCAAATATTTTTTCACCAATCTTGATGATACTTGGTAGTAATGATCAGTACACAGTACCCACTTGGCTCACCAAATTTTGTTCTTCTAGGTTGAAGCGTTCGTCTACAGTAGCCGTTTTTATATTTAGGTTTCACTCTGTTGTCTCATATATAGATAGATGAATTTGGAACTCTAAATCCAACATGGTTTGTAGTAGCTCTTTGAAACTTGACAAAATAAAGGAGTTCTCAGTTTTGTCTCTATGGTTTGTTTCCTCTTCAAGTAGCCCTAGGCGCAGACTGTGGAAAAGCACTTTCATTGAGAATGGTTGCCAAGCTTCTAAGAAATAACGAGTTTCCGAAATACCAGCAAATATTTTTTTCAACCAATCTTGATGATACTTGGTGGTAAGGACAAGTACACAATCCCACTTGGCTCACCAAATTTGGTTCTTCTCGGTTGAAGCGTTGGTCTAAAGTAGCAATTTTTATATTTACGTTTCCCTCTGTTCTCTCCTATATAGATAGATAAATTTGGAACTCCAAATCCAACATGGTTTGTAGTAGCTCTTTGAAACTTGACAAAATAAGGAAGTTCTCAGTATTTTCTCTATGGTTTGTTTCCTCTTCAAGAAGCCCTAAGCAGAGATTGTGGAAAAGCACTTTCATTGAAAGGCATTGCAAAGCTTCCAAGAAATTATGATTTTCCGAAATACCAGCAAATATTTTTTCACCCAATCTTGATGGTACGTGGTGGTAATGACAAGTACACAAATCCCACTTGGCTCAACAAATTTTGATCTTCTAGGTTTAAGCGTTCGTCTACAGTAGCAGTTTTTATATTTAGGTTTCACTCTGTTCTCTCCTATATAGACAGATGAATTTGGAACTCTAAATCCAATATGGTTGGTAGTAGCTCTTTGAAACTTGACAAAATAAAGGAGTTCTCAGTTTTGTCTCTACGGTTTGTTTCCTCTTCAAGTAGCCCTAGGCACAGACTGTGGAAAACCACTTTCATTGAGAGGGGTTGCCAAGCTTCTAAGAAATAACGAGTTTCCGAAATACCAGCAAATATTTTTTCACCCAATCTTGATGATACTGGTTGCTAATGATCAGTACACAAATCCCACTTGGCTCACCAAATTGTGTTCTTCTAGGTTGAAGCGTTCGCCTACAGTAGAATTTTTTATATTTAGGTTTCCCTCTGTTCTCTCCTATATAGATATATGAATTTGGAACTCTAAATCCAGCATGGTTTGTAGTAGCTCTTTGAAACTTGACAAAATAAAGGAGTTCTCATTTTTGTCTCTATGGTTTGTTTCCTCTTCAAGTATCCCTAGGCACAGACTGTGGAAGCACTTTCATTGAGATGGGATGCCAAGCTTCTAAGAAATAACGAGTTTCCAAAATACCAGCAAATAATTTTCACCCAATCTTGATGATACTTGGTGGTAATGATCAGTACACAAATCCCACTTGGTTCACCAAATTTTGTTCTTCTAGGTTGAAGCGTTCGTCTACAGTAGCAGTTTTTATATTTAGGTTTCGCTCTATTCTCTCCTGTATAGATAGATGAATTTGGAACTCTAAATCCAACATGGTTTGTAGTAGCTCTTTGAAACTTGACAAAATAAAGGAGTTCTCAGTTTTGTCTCTGTGGTTTGTTTCCTCTTCAGGTAGCCCTAGGCACAGACAGGGGAAAAGCACTTTCATTGAGAGGGGTTGCCAAGCTTCTAAGAAATAACGAGTTTCCGAAATACCAGCAAATATTTTTTCACCCAATCTTGATGATACTTGGTGGTAATGATCAGTACACAGATCCCACTTGGCTCACCAAATTTTGTTCTTCTAGGTTGAAGCGTTCGTCTACAGTAGCAGTTTTTATATTTAGGTTTCACTCTGTTCACTCATATATAGATAGATGAGTTTGGAACTCTAAATTGAACATGGTTTGTAGTAGCTCTTTGAAACTTGACAAAATAAAGAGTTCTGAGTTTTGTCTCTATGGTTTGTTTCCTCTTCAAGTAGCCCTAGGCACAGACTGTGGAAAACCACTTTCATTGAGAGGGGTTGCCAAGCTTCTAAGAAATAACGAGTTTCCGAAATATCAGCAAATATTTTTTCACACAATCTTGATTATACTTGGTAGTAATGATTAGTACACAGTACCCACTTGGCTCACCAAATTTTGTTCTTCTAGGTTGAAGCGTTCGTCTAAAGTAGCCGTTTTTATATTTAGGTTTCACTCTGTTGTCTCATATATAGATAGATGAATTTGGAACTCTAAATCCAACATGGTTTGTAGTAGCTCTTTGAAACTTGACAAAATAAAGGAGTTCTGAGTTTTGTCTCTATGGTTTGTTTCCTCTTCAAGTATCCCTAGGCGCAGACTGTGGAAAAGCACTTTCATTGAGAATGGTTGCCAAGCTTCTAAGAAATAACGAGTTTCCGAAATACCAGCAAATATTTTTTTCAACCAATCTTGATGATACTTGGTGGTAAGGACAAGTACACAAATCCCACTTGGCTCACCAAATTTTGTTCTTCTAGGTAGAAGCGTTCGTCTACAGTAGCAATTTTTATATTTAGGTGTCTCTCTGTTCTCTCCTATATAGATAGATGAATTTGGAACTCTAAATCCAACATGGATTGTAGTAGCTCTTTGAAACTTGATAAAATAAAGGAGTTCTCAGTTTTGTCTCTATGGTTTGTTTCCTCTTCAAGTAGCCCTAGGCACAGACTGTGGAAACACTTTCATTGAGATGGGTTGCCAAGCTTCTACGAAATAACGAGTTTCCAAAATACCAGCAAATATTTTTCACCCAATCTTGATGATACTTGGTGGTAATGATCAGTACACAAGTCCCACTTGGCTCACCATATTTTGTTCTTCTAGGTTGAAGCGTTCGTCTACAGTAGCAGTTTTTATATTTAGGTTTCACTATGTTCTCTCCTGTATAGATAGATGAATTTGGAACTCTAAATCCAACATGGATTGTAGTAGCTCTTTGAAACTTGACAAAATAAAGGAGTTCTCAGTTTTGTCTCTATGGTTTGTTTCCTCTTCATGTAGCCCTAGGCACAGACTGTCGAAAAGCACTTTCATTGAGAGGGGTTGCCAAGCTTCTAAGAAATAACGAGTTTCCGAAATACCAGCAAATATTTTTTCACCCAATCTTGATGATACTTGGTGGTAATGATCAGTACACAGATCCCACTTGGCTCACCAAATTTTGTTCTTCTAGGTTGAAGCGTTCGTCTACAGTAGCAGTTTTTATATTTAGGTTTCACTCTGTTCTCTCATATATAGATAGATGAGCTTGGAACTCTAAATCGAACATGGTTTGCAGTAGCGCTTCGAAACTTGACAAAATAAAGAGTTCTGAGTTTTGTCTCTATGGTTTGTTTCCTCTTCAAGTAGCCCTAGGCACAGACTGTGGAAAACCACTTTCATTGAGAGGGGTTGCCAAGCTTCTAAGAAATAACGAGTTTCTGAAATATCAGCAAATATTTTTTCACACAAACTTGATGATACTTGGTAGTAATGATTAGTACACAGTACCCACTTGGCTCACATAATTTTGTTCTTCTAGGTTGAAGCGTTCGTCTACAGTAGCCGTTTTTATATTTAGGTTTCACTCTGTTGTCTCATATATAGATAGATGAATTTGGAACTCTAAATCCAACATGGTTTTGTAGTAGCTCTTTGAAACTTGACAAAATAAAGGAGTTCTGAGTTTTGTCTCTATGGTTTGTTTCCTCTTCAAGTATCCCTAGGCGCAGACTGTGGAAAAGCACTTTCATTGAGAATGTTTGCCAAGCTTCTAAGAAATAACGAGTTTCCGAAATACCAGCAAATATTTTTTTCAACCAATCTTGATGATACTTGGTGGTAAGGACAAGTACACAAATCCCACTTGGCTCACCAAATTTTGTTCTTCTAGGTAGAAGCGTTCGTCTACAGTAGCAATTTTTATATTTAGGTTTCTCTCTGTTCTCTCCTATATAGATAGATGAATTTGGAACTCTAAATCCAACATGGATTGTAGTAGCTCTTTGAAACTTGATAAAATAAAGGAGTTCTCAGTTTTGTCTCTATGGTTTGTTTCCTCTTCAAGTAGCCCTAGGCACAGACTGTGGAAACACTTTCATTGAGATGGGTTGCCAAGCTTCTACGAAATAACGAGTTTCCAAAATACCAGCAAATATTTTTCACCCAATCTTGATGATACTTGGTGGTAATGATCAGTACACAAATCCCACTTGGTTCACCATATTTTGTTCTTCTAGGTTGAAGCGTTCGTCTACAGTAGCAGTTTTTATATTTAGGTTTCTCTCTGTTCACTCCTATATAGATAGATGAATTTGGAACTCTAAATCCAACATGGATTGTAGTAGCTCTTTGAAACTTGACAAAATAAAGGAGATCTCCTTTTTGTCTCTATGGTTTGTTTCCTCTTCAAGTAGCCCTAGGCACAGACTGTGGAAAAGCACTTTCATTGAGAGGGTTTGCCAAGCTTCTAAGAAATAACGAGTTTCCAAAATACCAGCAAATATTTTTTCACCCAATTTTGATGATACTTGGTGGTAATGATCAGTACGCAAGTCCCACTTGGCTCACCATATTTGGTTCTTCTAGGTTGAAGCGTTCGTCTACAGTAGCAGTTTTTATATTTAGGTTTCACTCTGTTCTCTCCTGTATAGATAGATGAATTTGGAACTCTAAATCCAACATGGTTTGTAGTAGCTCTTTGAAACTTGACAAAATAAAGGAGATCTCAGTTTTGTCCCTATGCTTTGTTTCCTCTTCAAGTAGTCCTAGGCACAGACTGTGGAAAAGCACTTTCATTGAGAGGGGTTGCCAAGCATCTAAGAAATAACGAGTTTCGGAAATACCAGCAAATATTTTTTTCAACCAATCTTGATGATACCTGGTAGTAATGATTAGTACACAGTACCCACTTGGCTCACCAAATTTTGTTCTTCTAGGTTGAAGCGTTCGTCTAAAGTAGCCGTTTTTATATTTAGGTTTCACTCTGTTGTCTCATATATAGATAGATGAATTTGGAACTCTAAATCCAACATGGTTTGTAGTAGCTCTTTGAAACTTGACAAAATAAAGGAGTTCTGAGTTTTGTCTCTATGGTTTGTTTCCTCTTCAACTATCCCTAGGCGCAGACTGTGGAAAAGCACTTTCATTGAGAATGGTTGCCAAGCTTCTAAGAAATAACGAGTTTCCGAAATACCAGCAAATATTTTTTTCAACCAATCTTGATGATACTTGGTGGTAAGGACAAGTACACAAATCCCACTTGGCTCAACAAATTTTGTTTTTCTAGGTAGAAGCGTTCGTCTACAGTAGCCATTTTTATATTTAGGTTTCTCTCTGTTCTCTCCTATATAGATAGATGAATTTGGAACTCTAAATCCAACATGGATTGTAGTAGCTCTTTGAAACTTGACAAAATAAACGAGTTCTCAGTTTTGTGTCCATGGATTGTTTTCTCTTCAAGTAGCCCTAGGCACAGACTGTGGAAAAGCACTTTCATTGAGAGGGGTTGCCAAGCTTCTAAGAAATAACGAGTTTCCGAAATACCAGCAAATATTTTTTCACCCAATGTCGATGTTACTTGGTGGTAATGATCTGTACACAAATCCCACCTGGCTCACCAAATTTTGTTCTTCTACTTTGAAGCGTTCGTCTACAGTAGCAATTTTAATATTTAGGTTTCACTCTGTTCTCTCCTATATAGAAAGTTGAATTTGGAACTCTAAATCCAACATGGTTTGTAGTGGCTCTTTGAAACTTGACAAAATAAAGGAGTTTTCAGTTTTGTCTCAATGATTTGTTTCCACTTCAAGTATCCCGAAGCAGAGAGTGTGGAAGAGCACTATCATTGATGGGTGTTGCCAAGCTTCCAAAATAATACGAGTTTCCGAATAGCAGCAAATATTTTTTCACCCAATCTTGATGATACGTCGTGGTAATGACAAGTCCACAAATCTCACTTTGCTCACCAAATTTTCTCCTTCTAGGTTGAAGCGTTCGTTTCCAATCGCAGTTTATATTTTTAGGTTTCACTCTGTTCTCTCCTGTATAGATAGATGAATTTGGAATTCTAAATGCAACATGGTTTGTAGTAGATCTTTGAAACTTGACAAAAATAAAGGAGTTCTCAGTTTTGTCTATATGGTTTGTTTTTTTCTTCAAGTTGCCGTAGGCACAGACGTAGGAAAAGCACTTTCATTGAGAGGGGTTGCCTAACTTCTAAGAAATAACGAATTTCCGAAATAAAAGCAAATATTTTTTCTCCCAATTTTTATGATAGTTGGTGGTATAGATCAGTACACAAATCCAACTAGGCTCACACAATTTTGTTCTTCTAGGTTGAAGCGTTCGTCTACAGTAGCAGTTTTTATACTTAGGTTTCCCTCTGTTCTCTCCTATATAGATAGATGAATTTGGAACTCTAAATCAAACATGGATTGTAGTAGCTCTTTGAAACTTGACAAAATAAAGGAGATCTCCTTTTTGTCTCTATGGTTTGTTTCCTCTTCAAGTAGCCCTAGGCACAGACTGTGGAAAAGCACTTTCATTGAGAGGGTTTGCCAAGCTTCTAAGGAATTACGAGTTTCCGAAATACCAGCAAATATTTTTTCACCCAAATTTGATGATACTTGGTGGTAATGATCAGTACACAAGTCCCACTTGGCTCACCATATTTTGTTCTTCTAGGTTGAAGCGTTCGTCTACAGTAGCAGTTTTTATATTTAGGTTTCACTCTGTTCTCTCCTGTATAGATAGATGAATTTGGAACTCTAAATCCAACATGGTGTGTAGTAGCTCTTTGAAACTTGACAAAATAAAGGAGTTCTCAGTTTTGTCTCTATGGATTGTTTCCTATTCAATTAGCCCTAGGCACAGACTGTGGAAAAGCACTTTCATTGAGAGGGTTTGCCAAGCTTCTAAGAAATAACGAGTTTCCGAAATACCAGCAAATATTTTTTCACCCAATCTTGATGATACTTGGTGGTAATGAACTGTACACAAATCCCACTTGGCTCACCAAATTTTGTTCTTCTAGGTTGAAGCGTTCGTCTACAGTAGCAGTTTTTATATTTAGGTTTCTCTCTGTTCTCTCCTATATAGATAGATGAATTTGGAACTCTAAATCCAACATGGTTTGTAGTAGCTCTTTGAAACTTGACAAAATAAAGGAGTTCTCACTTTTGTCTCTATGGTTCGTTTCCTCTTCAAGTAATCCTAGGCACAGACTGTGGAAAAGCATTTTCATTGAAAGTGGTTGCCAAGCTTCCAAGAAATTACGAGTTTCCGAAATACCAGCAAATAATTTTTCACCCATGTTGATGATACGTGGTGGTAATGACAAGTACATAAATACCACTTGGCTCACCAAATTTTGTTCTTCTAGGTAGAAGCGTTCGTCTACAGTAGCAGTTTTTATATTTAGGTTTCACTCTGTTCTCTCCTACATAGATAGATGAATTTGGAAAACTAAATCCAACATGGTTTGTAGTAGCTCTTTGAAACTTGACAAAATAAAGGAGTTCTCAGTTTTTTCTCTATGATTTGTTCCGCGTCAAGTAGCCCAAAGCAGAGACTGTGGAAAAGCACTTTAATTGGGAGGGGTTGCCAAGCTTTCAAGAAATTACGAGTTTCCGAAATACCAGCAAATATTTTTTCACCCAATCTTGATGATACGTGGTGGTAATTACAAGTCCACAAATCCCACTTGGCTCACCAAATTTTGTTCGTCTAGATTGAATTGATCGTTTACAGTAGCAGTTTTTATTTTTAGGTTTCACTCTGTTCTCTCCTATATAGATAGATGAATTTGGAACTCTAAATCCAACCTGGTTTGTAGTAGATCCTTGAAACTTGACAAAATAAAGGAGTTCTCAGTGTTGACTCTATGGTTTGTTTCCTATTCAAGTAGCCCTAGGTACAGACTGTGGAAAAGCACTTTCATTGAGAGGGGTTGCCAAGCTTCTAAGAAATAACGAGTTTCCGAAATACCAGCAAATATTTTTACACCCAAACTTGATGATACTTGGTGGTAATGATCATTACACAAAGAACACTTGGCTCACCATATTTTGTTCTTCTAGGTTGAAGCGTTCGACTACAGTAGCAGTTTTTATATTTAGGTTTCACTCTGTTCTCTCCTATATAGAACGATGAATTTGGAACTCTAAATCCAACATGGTTTGTAGTAGCTCTTTGAAACTTCACAAAATAAAGGAGTTCTCAGTTTTGTCTCTATGAATTGTTTCCACTTCATGTAGCCCTAAGCAGATACTGTGGAAAAGCACTTTCATTGAACGGGGTTGCCAAGCTTCCAATAAATTACGAGTTTCCGAAATACCAGCAAATATTTTTTCACCCAATGTTGATGATACTTGGAGGTAATGATCAGTACACAAATCCCACTTGGTTCACCAAATTTTGTTCTTCTAGGTAGAAGCGTTCGTCTACATTAGCAGTTTTTATATTTAGGTTTCACTCTGTTCTCTCCTATATAGATAGATGAATTTGGAACTCTAAATCCAACATGGTTTGTATTCGCTCTTTGAAACTTGACAAAATAAAGGAGTTCTCAGTTTTGTCTCTATGGTTTGTTTCATCTTGAATTAGCCCTATGCACAGACTGTGGAAAAGCACTTTCATTGAGAGGGGTTGCCAAACTTCTAAGAAATTACGTGTTTCCGAAATGCCAGCAAATATTTTTTCACCCAATCATGATGATACTTGGTGGTAATGATCAGTACACAAATCCCACTTGGCTCACCAAATTTTGTTCTTCTACGTTGATGCGTTCGTCTACAGTAGCAGTTTTTATATTTAGGTTTCACTCTGTTCTCTGCTATATAGATAGATGAATTTGGAAATCTAAATCCAACATGGTTTGTAGTAGCTCTTTGAAACATGACAAAATAAAGGAGTTCTCAGTTTTGTCTCCATGGTTTGTTTCCTCTTCAAGTCGCCCTATTCACAGACTGTGGAAAAGCACTTTTATTGAGAGGGGTTGCCAAGCTTCTAAGAAATAACGAGTTTCCGAAATACCAGCAAATATTTTTTCACGCAATCTTGATGATACTTGTTGCTGATGATCAGTACACAAATCCCACTTGGCTCACCAAATTTTGTTCTTCTAGGTCGAAGCGTTCGTCTACACTAGCAGGTTTTATATTTAGGTTTCACTCTGTTCTCTCCTATATAGATAGATGAATTTGGAACGCTAAATCCAACATAGTTTGTAGTAGCTCTTTGAAACTTGACAAAATAAAGGAGTTCTCAGTTTTGTCTCTATGGTTTGTTTCCTCTACAAGTAGCCCTATTCACAGACTGTGGAAAAGCACTTTTATTGAGAGGGGTTGCCAAGCTTCTAAGAAATAACGATTTTCCGAAATAACAGCAAATATTTTTTCACCCAATGTTGATGATACTTGGAGGTAATGATCAGTACACAAATCCCACTTGGTTCACCAAATTTTGTTCTTCTAGGTAGAAGCGTTCGTCTACAGTAGCAGTTTTTATATTTAGGTTTCACTCTGTTCTCTCCTATATAGATAGATGAATTTGGAACTCAAAATCCAACATGGTTTGTAGTAGCACTTTGAAACTTGACAAAATAAAGGAGTTTTCAGTTTTGTCTCTATGATTTGTTTCCGCTTCCTGTCGCCCTAAGCAGAGACTGTGGAAAAGCACTTTCATTGAAAGGGGTTGCCAAGCTTTCAAGAAATTACGATTTTCCGAAATACCAGCAAATATTTTTTCACCCAATCTTGATGACACGTGTTGGTAATTACAAGTCCACAAATCCCACTTGGCTCACCCAATTTTGTTCTTCTAGATTGAATTGTTCGTTTACAGTAGCAGTTTTTATTTTTAGGTTTCACTCTGTTCTCTCCTATATAGATAGATGAATTTGGAACTCTAAATCCAACATGGTTTGTAGTAGCTCTTTGAAACTTGAAAAAATAAAGGAGTTCTCAGTTTTGTCTCTACGATTTGTTTCCTCTTCAAGTAGTCCTAGCCACAGACTGTGGAAAAGCACTTTCATTGAGAGGGGTTGCCAAGCTTCTAAGAAATAACATGTTTCAGAAATACCAGCAAAAGTTTTTTCACCCAATCTTGATGATACTTGGTGGAAATGATTAGTAAACAAATCCCACTTGGCTCACCAAATTTTGTTCTTCTAGGTTGAAGCGTTCGTTTACAGTAGCAGTTTTTATTTTTAGGTTTCACTCTGTTCTCTCCTATATAGATAGATGAATTTGGAACGCTAAATCCAACATGGTTTGTAGTAGCTTTTTACAAATTGACAAAATAAAGGAGTTGTCAATTTTGTCTCTATGGTTTGTTTAAGCTTCAAGTAGCCCTAGGAACAGACTGTGGAAAAGCACTTTCTTTGAGAGGGGTTGCCAAGCTTCTAAGAAATAATGAGTTTCCGAAATACCAGCAAATATTTTCTCACCCAATCTTGATGATACTTGGTGGTAATGATCAGTAAACTAATCCCACTTGACTCACCAAATTTTGTTCTTCTAGGTTGAGACGTTCATTTACAGTAGCAGTTTATATTTTTAGGTTTCCCTCTGTTCTCTCATGTATAGATAGATGAATTTGGAACACTAAATCCAACATGGTTTGTAGTAGCTCTTTGAAAGTTGACAAAACAAAGGAGTTCTCAGTTTTGACTCTATGGTTTGTTTTCTCTTCAAGTAGCCCTAGGCACAGACTGTGGAAAAGCACTTTCATTGAAAGGCATTGCAAAGCTTCCAAGAAATTACGAGTTTCCGAAATAAAAGCAAATATTTTTTCACCCAATCTTGATGATACGTCGTGGTAATGACAAGTATACAAATCCCACTTGGCTCAACAAATTTTGTTCTTCTAGGTTGAAGCTTTCGTCTACAGTAGCAGTTTTTATATTTAGGTTTCACTCTGTTCTCTCCTATATAGATAGATGAATTTGGAACTCTAAATCCAACATGGTTTGTAGTAGCTCTTTGAAACTTGACAAAATAAAGGAGTTCTCAGTTTTGTCTCTATGATTTGTTTCCGTATCAAGTAGCCCAAAGCAGAGACTGTGGAGAAGCACTTTAATTGAGAGGGGTTGCCAAGCTTTCAAGAAATTACGAGTTTCCGAAATACCAGCAAATATTTTTTAACCCAATCTTGATGATACGTGGTGGTAATTACAAGTCCACAAATCCCACTTGGCTCACCAAATTTTGTTCTTCTAGATTGAATTGTTCGTCTACAGTGGCAGTTTTATTTTTAGGTTTCACTCTGTTCTCTCCTATATAGATAGATGAATTTGGAACTCTAAATCCAACATGGTTTTTAGTAGCTCTTTGAAACTTGACAAAATAAAGGAGTTCTCAGTTTTGTCTCTATGATTTGTTTCCGTATCAAGTAGCCCAAAGCAGAGACTGTGGAGAAGCACTTTAATTGAGAGGGGTTGCCAAGCTTTCAAGAAATTACGAGTTTCTGAAATACCAGCAAATATTTTTTAACCCAATCTTGATGATACGTGGTGGTAATTACAAGTCCACAAATCCCACTTGGCTCACCAAATTTTGTTCTTCTAGATTGAATTGTTCGTCTACAGTGGCAGTTTTATTTTTAGGTTTCACTCTGTTCTCTCCTATATAGATAGATGAATTTGGAACTCTAAATCCAACATGGTTTGTAGTAGCTCTTTGAAACTTGACCAAATAAAGGAGTTCTCAGTTTTGTCTCCATGGTTTGTTTCCTCTTCAAGTAGCCCAATTCACATACTGTGGAAAAGCACTTTTATTTAGAGGGGTTGCCAAGCTTCTAAGAAATAACGATTTTCCGAAATAACAGCAAATATTTTTTCACCCAATGTTGATGATACTTGGAGGTAATGATCAGTACACAAATCCCACTTGGTTCACCAAATTTTGTTCTTCTAGGTAGAAGCGTTCGTCTACAGTAGCAGTTTTTATATTTAGGTTTCCCTCTGTTCTCTCCTATATAGATAGATGAATTTGGAACGCTAAATCCAACATGGTTTGTAGTAGCTCTTTGAAACTTGACAAAATAAAGGAGTTCTCAGTTTTGTCTCTATGGTTTGTTTCCTCTACAAGTAGCCCTATTCACAGACTGTGGAAAAGCACTTTTATTGAGAGGGGTTGCCAAGCTTCTAATAAATATCGATTTTCCGAAATAACAGCAAATATTTTTTCACCCAATGTTGATGATACTTGGAGGTAATGATCAGTACACAAATCCCACTTGGTTCACCAAATTTTGTTCTTCTAGGTAGAAGCGTTCGTCTACAGTAGCAGTTTTTATATTTAGGTTTCACTCTGTTCTCTCCTATATAGATAGATGAATTTGGAACTCAAAATCCAACATGGTTTGTAGTAGTTCTTTGAAACTTGACAAAATAAAGGAGTTCTCAGTTTTGTCTCCATGGTTTGTTTCATCTTCAAGTAGCCCTAGGCAAGACCGTTGAAAAGCACTTTCATTGAGAGGGGTTGCCAAACTTCTAAGAAATTACGAGTTTACGAAATACCAGCAAATATTTTTTCACCCAATCATGATGATACTTGGTGGTAATGATCAGTACACAAATCCCACTTGGCTCACCAAATTTTGTTCTTCTACGTTGATGCGTTCGTCTACAGTAGCAGTTTTTATATTTAGGTTTCACTCTGTTCTCTGCTATATAGATGGATGAATTTGGAACTCTAAATCCAACATGGTTTGTAGTAGCTCTTTGAAACTTGACCAAATAAAGGAGTTCTCAGTTTTGTCTCCATGGTTTGTTTCCTCTTCAAGTAGCCCAATTCACATACTGTGGAAAAGCACTTTTATTTAGAGGGGTTGCCAAGCTTCTAAGAAATAACGATTTTCCGAAATAACAGCAAATATTTTTTCACCCAATGTTGATGATACTTGGAGGTAATGATCAGTACACAAATCCCACTTGGTTCACCAAATTTTGTTCTTCTAGGTAGAAGCGTTCGTCTACAGTAGCAGTTTTTATATTTAGGTTTCCCTCTGTTCTCTCCTATATAGATAGATGAATTTGGAACGCTAAATCCAACATGGTTTGTAGTAGCTCTTTGAAACTTGACAAAATAAAGGAGTTCTCAGTTTTGTCTCTATGGTTTGTTTCCTCTACAAGTAGCCCTATTCACAGACTGTGGAAAAGCACTTTTATTGAGAGGGGTTGCCAAGCTTCTAATAAATATCGATTTTCCGAAATAACAGCAAATATTTTTTCACCCAATGTTGATGATACTTGGAGGTAATGATCAGTACACAAATCCCACTTGGTTCACCAAATTTTGTTCTTCTAGGTAGAAGCGTTCGTCTACAGTAGCAGTTTTTATATTTAGGTTTCACTCTGTTCTCTCCTATATAGATAGATGAATTTGGAACTCAAAATCCAACATGGTTTGTAGTAGTTCTTTGAAACTTGACAAAATAAAGGAGTTCTCAGTTTTGTCTCCATGGTTTGTTTCATCTTCAAGTAGCCCTAGGCAAGACCGTTGAAAAGCACTTTCATTGAGAGGGGTTGCCAAACTTCTAAGAAATTACGAGTTTCCGAAATACCAGCAAATATTTTTTCACCCAATCATGATGATACTTGGTGGTAATGATCAGTACACAAATCCCACTTGGCTCACCAAATTTTGTTCTTCTACGTTGATGCGTTCGTCTACAGTAGCAGTTTTTATATTTAGGTTTCACTCTGTTCTCTGCTATATAGATAGATGAATTTGGAACTCTAAATCCAACATGGTTTGTAGTAGCTCTTTGAAACTTGACAAAATAAAGGAGTTCTCACTTTTTTCTCTATGGTTCCTTTCCTCTTCAAGTAGTCCTAGGCACAGACTGTGGAAAAGCACTTTCATTGAGAGATGTTGTCAAGCTTCTAAGAAATAACGAGTTTCAGAAATACCAGCAAATGTTTTTTCACCCAATCTTGATGATATGTGGTGGTAATGATATGTCCACAAATTCCACTTGGCTCACCAAATTTTGTTCTTCTAGGTTGAATTGTTCGTTTACAGTAGCAGTTTTTATTTTTAGGTTTCAATCTGGTCTCTCCTATATAGATAGATGAATTTGGAACTCTAAATCCAACCTGGTTTGTAGTAGATCTTTGAAACTTGACAAAAAAAAGGCGTTCTCAGTTTTGACACTATGGTTTGTTTTCTCTTCAAGTAGCCCTAGGCACAGACTGTGGAAAAGCACTTTCATTGAGAGGGGTTGCCAAGCTTCTAAGAAAAAACGAGTTTCCGAAATACCAGAAAATATTTTTACACCCAAACTTGATGATACTTGGTGGTAATGATCATTACACAAAGCCCTCTTAGCTCACCATATTTTGTTCTTCTAGGTTGAAGCGTTCGTCTACAGTAGCAGTTTTTATTTTTCGGTTTCACTCTGTTCTCTCCAAATTGATAGATGAATTTGGAAGTCTAAATCCAACATGGTTTGTAGTAGCTCTTTGAAACTTGACAAAATAAAGGAGTTCTCAGTTTTGTCTCTATGAATTGTTTCCACTTCATGTAGCCCTAAGCAGATACTGTGGAAAAGCACTTTCATTGAACGGGGTTGCCAAGCTTCCAATAAATTACGAGTTTCCGAAATACCAGCAAATATTTTTTCACCCAATCTTGATGATACGTCGTGGTAATGACAAGTATACAAATCCCACTTGGCTCAACAAATTTTGTTCTTCTAGGTTGAAGCTTTCGTCTACAGTAGCAGTTTTTATATTTAGGTTTCTCTCTTTTCTCTCCTATATAGATAGATGAATTTGAAACTCTAAATCCAACATGGTTTGTTGTAGCTCTTTGAAACTTGACAAAATAAAGGAGTTCTCAGTTTTGTCTCTATGGTTTGTTTCCTCTTCAAGTAGCCCTAGTCACAGACTGTGGAAAAGCACTTTCATTGAGAGGGGTTGCCAAGTTTTTAAGAAATAACGAGTTTCCGAAATACCAGCAAAAATTTTTTCACCCAATCTTTATGATACTTGGTGGTAATGATCGGTACACAAATCCCACTTGGCTCACCAAATTTTATTCTTCTAGGTTGAAGCGTTCGTTTACAGTAGCATTGTTAATATTTAGGTTCACTCTGTTCTCTCCTATATAGATAGATGATTTTGGAACTCTAAATCCAACATGGTTTGTAGTAGCTCTTTGAAATTTGAGAAAATAAAGGAGTTCTCAGTTTTGTCTCTATGGTTTGTTTCCTCTTCAAGTCGCCCTAGGCACAGACTGTGGAAAAGCATTTTCATTGAGAGGGGTTGCCAAGTTTTAAGAAATAACGATTTTCAGAAATAACAGCAAATATTTTTTCACCCAATCTTGAGGATACTTGGTGGTAATGATCAGTACACAAATTTCACTTGGCTCACCAAATTTTGTTCTTCTGGGTTGATTCGTTCGTCTCCAGTAGCAGTTTTTATATTTAGGTTTCACTCTGTTCTCTCCTACATAGATAGATGAATGGAACTCTAAATCCAACATGGTGTGTTATAGCTCTTTAAATCTTGACAAAGTAAAGGAGTTCTCAGTTTTGTCTCTATGGTTTGTTTCCTCTTCAAGTCGCCCTAGGCACAGACTGTGGAAAAGCACTTTCATTGAGAGGGGTTGCCAAGCTTCTAAGAATTTACGAGTTTCCGAAATACCAGCAAATATTTTCTCACCCAAACATGATGATACTTGGTGGTAATGATCAGTACACTAATCCCACTTGGCTCACCAAATTTTGTTCTTCTACGTTGAAGCGTTCGTCTACAGTAGCAGTTTTTATATTTAGGTTTCACTCTATTCTCTCCTATATTGATAGATGAATTTGGAACTCAAAATCCAACATGGTTTGTAGTAGCTCTTTGAAACTTGACGAAATAAAGGATTTCTCAGATTTTTCTTTATGGTTTGTTTCCTCTTCAAGTAGTCCTATGCACAGACTGTGGAAAAGCACTTTCATTGAGAAGGGTTGCCACGCTTCTAAGAAATAAGGAGTTTCCGAAATATCAGCAAATATTTTTTCACCGAATCTTGATGATACTTGGTGGTCATGATCGGTACACAAATCCAACTTGACTCACCAAATTTTGTTCTTCTAGGATGAAGCGTTCGTTTACAGTAGCAGTTTATATTTTTAGTTTTCCCTCTGTTCTCTCCTATATAGATATATGAATTTGGAACTCTAAATCCAACATGGTTTGTATTAGCTCTTTGAAACTTGACAAAATAAAGGAGGTCTCAGTTTTGTCTCTATGACTTGTTTCCACTTCATGTAGCCCTAAGCAGAGACTGTGGAAAAGCACTTTCATTGAGAGAGTTTGCCAAGCTTCCAAGAAATTACGAGTTTCCGAAATACCAGCAAATATTTTTTCACCCAATGTTGATGATACTTGGTGGTAATGATGAGAACACAAATCCCATTTGGGTCACCAAATTTTGTTCTTCTAGGTTGAAGGGTTCGTTTACAGTAGCAGTTTTTATATTTAGGTTTCACTCTGTTCTCTCCTATATAGATAGATGAATTTGTAACTCTAAATCAAACATGGTTTCTAGTAGGTCTTTGAAACTTTTCAAAATAAAGGAGTTCTCAGTTTTGTCTCTATGCTTTCTTTCATCTTCATGTAGCCCCAGGCACAGAGTGTGGAAAAGCATTTTCATTGAGAGGGGTTGCCAAGCTTCTAAGAAAAAATATTTTCGGAAATACCAGCAAATATTTTTTCACCCAATCATGATGATACTTGGTGGTAATGATCAGTACACAAATCGCCCTTGGCTCACCAAATTTTGTTCTTCTAGTTTGAAGCGTTAGTCTACAGTAGCAGTTTTTATATTTTGGTTTCACTCTGTTCTCTCCTACATAGATAGATGAATGGAACTCTAAATCCAACATGGTGTGTAATGGCACTTTGAAACTTGACAAAGTAAAGGAGTTCTCAGTTTTGTCTCTATGGTTTGTTTCCTCTTCAAGTCGCCCTAGGCACAGACTGTGGAAAATCCCTTTCATTGAGAGGGGTTTCCAAGCTTTTAAGAAATAACGAGTTTCCGAAATACCAGCAAAAATTTTTTCACCCAATCTTTATGATACTTGGTGGTAATGATCGGTACACAAATCCCACTTGGCTCACCCAATTTTATTTTTCTAGGTGGAAGCGTTCGTTTACAGTAGCATTTTTAATATTTAGGTTCACTCTGTTCTCTCCTATATAGATAGATGAATTTGGAACTCTAAATCCAACATGGTTTGTAGTAGCTCTTTGAAACTTGACAAAATAAAGGAGTTCTCAGTTTTGTCTCTATGATTTGTTTCCACTTCATGTTGCCCAAAGCAGAGACGGTGGAAAAGCACTTTCATTGAGAGGGGTTGCCAAGCTTCCAATAAATTACGAGTTTGTGAAATACCAGCAAATATTTTTTCACCCAATGTTGATGATACTTGGTGGTAATGATCAGTACACAAATCCCACTTGGCTCACCAAATTTTGTTCTTCTAGGTTGAAGCGTTCGTTTACAGTAGCAGTTTTTATATTTAGGTTTCACTCTGTTCTCTCCTATATTGATAGATGAATTAGGAACTCTAAATCCATCATGGTTTTCAGTAGCTCTTTGAAAGTTGACAAAATAAAGGAGTTCTAAGTTTTGTCTCTATGATTTGTTTCCTCTTCAAGTCGCCCTAGGCACAGACTGTGGAAAAGCACTTTCATTGAGAGGGGTTGCCAAGCTTCTAAGAATTTACGAGTTTCCGAAATACCAGCAAATATTTTCTCACCCAATCATGATGATACTTGGTGGTAATGATCAGTACACAAATCCCACTTGGCTCACCAAATTTTGTTCTTCTACGTTCATGCGTTCGTCTACAGTAGCAGTTTTTATATTTAGGTTTCACTTTATACTCTCCTACATAGATAGATGAATGGAACTCTAAATCCAACATGGTGTGTAATAGCTCTTTGAATCTTGACAAAGTAAAGGAGTTCTAAGTTTTGTCTCTATGGTTTGTTTCCTCTTCAAGTCGCCCTAGGCACAGACTGTGGAAAAGCACTTTCATTGAGAGGGGTTGCCAAGCTTCTAAGAATTTACGAGTTTCCGAAATACCAGCAAATATTTTCTCACCAAATCATGATGATACTTGGTGGTAATGATCAGTACACAAATCCCACTTGGCTCACCAAATTTTGTTCTTCTACGTTCATGCGTTCGTCTACAGTAGCAGTTTTTATATTTAGGTTTCACTCTATTCTCTCCTATAAAGAAGATGAATTTGGAACTCTAAATCCAACATGGTTTGTAGTAGCTCTTTGAAACTTGACGAAATATAGGATTTGTCAGATATTTCTTTATGGTTTGTTTCCTCTTCAAGTAGTCCTATGCAAAGACTGTGGAAAAGCACTTTCATTGAGAAGGGTTGCCAAGCTTCTAAGAATTAAGGTGTTTCCGAAATATCAGCAAATATTTTTTCACCGAATCTTGATGATACTTTGTGGTCATGATCGGTAAACAAATCCCACTTGACTCACCAAATTTTGTTCTTCTAGGATGAAGCGTTCGTTTACAGTAGCAGTTTATATTTTTAGTTTTCCCTCTGTTCGCTCCTATATAGATATATGAATTTGGAACTCTAATTCCAACATGGTTTGTAGTAGCTCTTTGAAACTTGACAAAATAAAGGAGGTCTCAGTTTTGTCTCTATGATTTGTTTCCACTTCATGTAGCCCTAAGAAGAGACTGTGAAAAAGCACTTTCATTGAAAGGGGTTGCCAAGCTTCCAATAAATTACGAGTTTCCGAAATACGAGCAAATATTTTTTCACCCAATCTTGATGATACTTGGTGGTAATGATCTGTACAGAAATCCCACTTGGCTCACCAAATTTTGTTCTTCTAGGTTGAAGCGTTCGTTTACAGTAGCAGTTTGTATTTTTAAGTTCCCTCTGTTCTCTCCTATATAGATAGATGAATTTGGAACTCAAAATCCAACATGGTTTGTAGTAGCTCTTTGAAACTTGACGAAATAAAGGATTTCTCAGATATTTCTTTATGGTTTGTTTCCTCTTCAAGTAGTCCTATGCAAAGACTGTGGAAAAGCACTTTCATTGAGAAGGGTTGCCAAGCTTCTAAGAATTAAGGTGTTTCCGAAATATCAGCAAATATTTTTTCACCGAATCTTGATGATACTTTGTGGTCATGATCGGTAAACAAATCCCACTTGACTCACCAAATTTTGTTCTTCTAGGATGAAGCGTTCGTTTACAGTAGCAGTTTATATTTTTAGTTTCCCCTCTGTTCTCTCCTATATAGATATATGAATTTGGAACTCTAATTCCAACATGGTTTGTAGTAGCTCTTTGAAACTTGACAAAATAAAGGAGTTCTCAGTTTTGTCTCTATGATTTGTTTCCACTTCATGTAGCCCTAAGCAGAGACTGTGAAAAAGCACTTTCATTGAAAGGGGTTGCCAAGCTTCCAATAAATTACGAGTTTCCGAAATACCAGCAAATATTTTTTCACCCAATCTTGATGATACTTGGTGGTAATGATCAGAACACAAATCCCACTTGGGTCACCAAATTTTGTTCTTCTAGGTTGAAGCGTTCGTTTACAGTAGCAGATTTTATATTTAGGTTTCACTCTGTTCTCTCCTATATAGATAGATGAATTTGTAACTCTAAATCAAACATGGTTTCTAGTAGCTCTTTGAAACTTGTCAAAATAAAGGAGTTCTCAGTTTTGTCTCTATGCTTTCTTTCATCTTCATGTAGCCCTAGGCACAGAGTGTGGAAAAGCATTTTCATTGAGAGGGGTTGCCAAGCTTCTAAGAAAAAATATTTTCGGAAATACCAGCAAATATTTTTTCACCCAATCTTGATGATACTTGGTGGTAATGATCAGTACACAAATACCCCTTGGCTCACCAAATTTTGTTCTTCTAGTTTGAAGCGTTCGTCTACAGTAGCAGTTTTTATATTTAGGTTTCACTCTGTTCTCTCCTATATTGATAGATGAATTTGGAACTCTAAATCCAACATGGTTTGTAGTAGCTCTTTGAAACTTGACAAAATAAAGGAGTTCTCAGTTTTTTCTCTATGGTTTGTTTCCTCTTCATGTATCCTTGGCACAGACTGTGGAAAAGCACTTTCATTGAGAGGGGTTGCCAAGCTTCTAAAAAATAACAAGTTTCCGAAATTCCAGCAAATAATTTTTCACCCAATGTTGATGATACTTGGTGGTAATGATCGGTACACAAATCCCACTTGGCTCACCCAATTTTATTCTTCTAGGTGGAAGCGTTCGTTTACAGTAGCATTTTTAATATTTAGGTTCACTCTGTTCTCTCCTATATAGATAGATGAATTTGGAACTCTAAATCCAACATGGTTTGTAGTAGCTCTTTGAAACTTGACAAAATAAAGGAGTTCTCAGTTTTGTCTCTATGATTTGTTTCCACTTCATGTAGCCCAAAGCAGAGACGGTGGAAAAGCACTTTCATTGAGAGGGGTTGCCAAGCTTCCAATAAATTACGAGTTTCCGAAATACCAGCAAATATTTTTTCACCCAATCTTGATTATACTTGGTGGTAATGATCTGTACAGAAATCCCACTTGGCTCACCAAATTTTGTTCTTCTAGGTTGAAGCGTTCGTTTACAGTAGCAGTTTGTATTTTTAAGTTCCCTCTGTTCTCTCCTATATAGATAGATGAATTTGGAACTCAAAATCCAACATGGTTTGTAGTAGCTCTTTGAAACTTGACGAAATAAAGGATTTCTCAGATTTTTCTTTATGGTTTGTTTCCTCTTCAAGTAGTCCTATGCACAGACTGTGGAAAAGCACTTTCATTGAGAAGGGTTGCCACGCTTCTAAGAAATAAGGAGTTTCCGAAATATCAGCAAATATTTTTTCACCGAATCTTGATGATACTTGCTGGTCATGATCGGTACACAAATCCAACTTGACTCACCAAATGTTGTTCTTCTAAGATGAAGCGTTCGTTTACAGTAGCAGTTTATATTTTTAGTTTTCCCTCTGTTCTCTCCTACATAGATATATGAATTTGGAACTCTAAATCCAACATGGTTTGTAGTAGCTCTTTGAAACTTGACAAAATAAAGGAGTTCTCAGTTTTGTCTCTATGATTTGTTTCCACTTCATGTAGCCCTAAGCAGAGACTGTGGAAAAGCACTTTCATTGAAAGCGGTTGCCAAGCTTCCAATAAATTACGAGTTTCCAAATACCAGCAAATATTTTTTCACCCAATGTTGATGATACTTTGTGGTAATGATCAGAACACAAATCCCACTTGGGTCACCAAATTTTGTTCTTCTAGGTTGAAGAGTTCGTTTACAGTAGCAGATTTTATATTTAGGTTTCACTCTGTTCTCTCCTATATAGATAGATGAATTTGTAACTCTAAATCAAACATGGTTTCTAGTAGCTCTTTGAAACTTGTCAAAATAAAGGAGTTCTCAGTTTTGTCTCTATGCTTTCTTTCATCTTCATGTAGCCCTAGGCACAGAGTGTGGAAAAGCATTTTCATTGAGAGGGGTTGCCAAGCTTCTAAGAAAAAATATTTTCGGAAATACCAGCAAATATTTTTTCACCCAATCTTGATGATACTTGGTGGTAATGATCAGTACACAAATCGCCCTTGGCTCACCAAATTTTGTTCTTCTAGTTTGAAGCGTTCGTCTACAGTAGCAGTTTTTATATTTAGGTTTCACTCTGTTCTCTCCTATATTGATAGATGAATTTGGAACTCTAAATCCAACATGGTTTGTAGTAGCTCTTTGAAACTTGACGAAATATAGGATTTGTCAGATATTTCTTTATGGTTTGTTTCCTCTTCAAGTAGTCCTATGCAAAGACTGTGGAAAAGCACTTTCATTGAGAAGGGTTGCCAAGCTTCTAAGAATTAAGGTGTTTCCGAAATATCAGCAAATATTTTTTCACCGAATCTTGATGATACTTTGTGGTCATGATCGGTAAACAAATCCCACTTGACTCACCAAATTTTGTTCTTCTAGGATGAAGCGTTCGTTTACAGTAGCAGTTTATATTTTTAGTTTTCCCTCTGTTCGCTCCTATATAGATATATGAATTTGGAACTCTAATTCCAACATGGTTTGTAGTAGCTCTTTGAAACTTGACAAAATAAAGGAGGTCTCAGTTTTGTCTCTATGATTTGTTTCCACTTCATGTAGCCCTAAGAAGAGACTGTGAAAAAGCACTTTCATTGAAAGGGGTTGCCAAGCTTCCAATAAATTACGAGTTTCCGAAATACGAGCAAATATTTTTTCACCCAATCTTGATGATACTTGGTGGTAATGATCTGTACAGATCCCACTTGGCTCACCAAATTTTGTTCTTCTAGGTTGAAGCGTTCGTTTACAGTAGCAGTTTGTATTTTTAAGTTCCCTCTGTTCTCTCCTATATAGATAGATGAATTTGGAACCCAAAATCCAACATGGTTTGTAGTAGCTCTTTGAAACTTGACGAAATAAAGGATTTCTCAGATATTTCTTTATGGTTTGTTTCCTCTTCAAGTAGTCCTATGCAAAGACTGTGGAAAAGCACTTTCATTGAGAAGGGTTGCCAAGCTTCTAAGAATTAAGGTGTTTCCGAAATATCAGCAAATATTTTTTCACCGAATCTTGATGATACTTTGTGGTCATGATCGGTAAACAAATCCCACTTGACTCACCAAATTTTGTTCTTCTAGGATGAAGCGTTCGTTTACAGTAGCAGTTTATATTTTTAGTTTCCCCTCTGTTCTCTCCTATATAGATATATGAATTTGGAACTCTAATTCCAACATGGTTTGTAGTAGCTCTTTGAAACTTGACAAAATAAAGGAGTTCTCAGTTTTGTCTCTATGATTTGTTTCCACTTCATGTAGCCCTAAGCAGAGACTGTGAAAAAGCACTTTCATTGAAAGGGGTTGCCAAGCTTCCAATAAATTACGAGTTTCCGAAATACCAGCAAATATTTTTTCACCCAATCTTGATGATACTTGGTGGTAATGATCAGAACACAAATCCCACTTGGGTCACCAAATTTTGTTCTTCTAGGTTGAAGCGTTCGTTTACAGTAGCAGATTTTATATTTAGGTTTCACTCTGTTCTCTCCTATATAGATAGATGAATTTGTAACTCTAAATCAAACATGGTTTCTAGTAGCTCTTTGAAACTTGTCAAAATAAAGGAGTTCTCAGTTTTGTCTCTATGCTTTCTTTCATCTTCATGTAGCCCTAGGCACAGAGTGTGGAAAAGCATTTTCATTGAGAGGGGTTGCCAAGCTTCTAAGAAAAAATATTTTCGGAAATACCAGCAAATATTTTTTCACCCAATCTTGATGATACTTGGTGGTAATGATCAGTACACAAATACCCCTTGGCTCACCAAATTTTGTTCTTCTAGTTTGAAGCGTTCGTCTACAGTAGCAGTTTTTATATTTAGGTTTCACTCTGTTCTCTCCTATATTGATAGATGAATTTGGAACTCTAAATCCAACATGGTTTGTAGTAGCTCTTTGAAACTTGACAAAATAAAGGAGTTCTCAGTTTTTTCTCTATGGTTTGTTTCCTCTTCATGTATCCTTGGCACAGACTGTGGAAAAGCACTTTCATTGAGAGGGGTTGCCAAGCTTCTAAAAAATAACAAGTTTCCGAAATTCCAGCAAATATTTTTTCACCCAATGTTGATGATACTTGGTGGTAATGATCGGTACACAAATCCCACTTGGCTCACCCAATTTTATTCTTCTAGGTGGAAGCGTTCGTTTACAGTAGCATTTTTAATATTTAGGTTCACTCTGTTCTCTCCTATATAGATAGATGAATTTGGAACTCTAAATCCAACATGGTTTGTAGTAGCTCTTTGAAACTTGACAAAATAAAGGAGTTCTCAGTTTTGTCTCTATGATTTGTTTCCACTTCATGTAGCCCAAAGCAGAGACGGTGGAAAAGCACTTTCATTGAGAGGGGTTGCCAAGCTTCCAATAAATTACGAGTTTCCGAAATACCAGCAAATATTTTTTCACCCAATCTTGATTATACTTGGTGGTAATGATCTGTACAGAAATCCCACTTGGCTCACCAAATTTTGTTCTTCTAGGTTGAAGCGTTCGTTTACAGTAGCAGTTTGTATTTTTAAGTTCCCTCTGTTCTCTCCTATATAGATAGATGAATTTGGAACTCAAAATCCAACATGGTTTGTAGTAGCTCTTTGAAACTTGACGAAATAAAGGATTTCTCAGATTTTTCTTTATGGTTTGTTTCCTCTTCAAGTAGTCCTATGCACAGACTGTGGAAAAGCAATTTCATTGAGAAGGGTTGCCACGCTTCTAAGAAATAAGGAGTTTCCGAAATATCAGCAAATATTTTTTCACCGAATCTTGATGATACTTGCTGGTCATGATCGGTACACAAATCCAACTTGACTCACCAAATTTTGTTCTTCTAAGATGAAGCGTTCGTTTACAGTAGCAGTTTATATTTTTAGTTTTCCCTCTGTTCTCTCCTACATAGATATATGAATTTGGAACTCTAAATCCAACATGGTTTGTAGTAGCTCTTTGAAACTTGACAAAATAAAGGAGTTCTCAGTTTTGTCTCTATGATTTGTTTCCACTTCATGTAGCCCTAAGCAGAGACTGTGGAAAAGCACTTTCATTGAAAGCGGTTGCCAAGCTTCCAATAAATTACGAGTTTCCAAATACCAGCAAATATTTTTTCACCCAATGTTGATGATACTTTGTGGTAATGATCAGAACACAAATCCCACTTGGGTCACCAAATTTTGTTCTTCTATGTTGAAGAGTTCGTTTACAGTAGCAGATTTTATATTTAGGTTTCACTCTGTTCTCTCCTATATAGATAGATGAATTTGTAACTCTAAATCAAACATGGTTTCTAGTAGCTCTTTGAAACATGTCAAAATAAAGGAGTTCTCAGTTTTGTCTCTATGCTTTCTTTCATCTTCATGTAGCCCTAGGCACAGAGTGTGGAAAAGCATTTTCATTGAGAGGGGTTGCCAAGCTTCTAAGAAAAAATATTTTCGGAAATACCAGCAAATATTTTTTCACCCAATCTTGATGATACTTGGTGGTAATGATCAGTACACAAATCGCCCTTGGCTCACTAAATTTTGTTCTTCTAGTTTGAAGCGTTCGTCTACAGTAGCAGTTTTTATATTTAGGTTTCACTCTGTTCTCTCCTATATTGATAGATGAATTTAGAACTCTAAATCCAACATGGTTTGTAGTAGCTCTTTGAAACTTGACAAAATAAAGGAGTTCTCAGTTTTTTCTCTATGGTTTATTTCCTCTTCATGTATCCTTGGCACAGACTGTGGAAAAGCACTTTCATTGAGAGGGGTTGCCAAGCTTCTAAAAAATAACAAGTTTCCGAAATACCAGCAAATATTTTTTCACCCAATGTTGATGATTCTTGGTGGTAATGATCAGTACACAAATACCACTTGGCTCACCAAATTTTGTTCTTCTGTGTTGAAGCGTTCGTCTACACTAGCAGTTTTCATATTTAGGTTACTCTCTGTTCTCTCCTACATAGATATATGAATTTGGAACTCTAAATCCATCATGGTGTGTAATAGCTGTTTGAAACTTGACAAAGTAAAGGAGTTCTCAGTTTTGTCTCTATGGTTTGTTTCCTCTTCAAGTCGCCCTAGGCACAGACTGTGGAAAAGCACTTTCATTGAGAGGGGATGCCAAGTTTTAAGAAATAACGAGTTTCCGAAATACCAGCAAATATTTTTTCACCCAATCTTGAGGATACTTGGTGGTAATGATCGGTACACAAATCCCACTTGGCTCACCAAATTTTATTCTTCTAGGTGGAAGCGTTCGTTTACAGTAGCATTTTTAATATTTAGGTTCACTCTGTTCTCTCCTATATAGATAGATGAATTTGGAACTCTAAATCCAACATGGTTTGTAGTAGCTCTTTGAAACTTGACAAAATAAAGGAGTTCTCAGTTTTGTCTCTATGATTTGTTTCCACTTCATGTAGCCCAAAGCAGAGACGGTGGAAAAGCACTTTCATTGAGAGGGGTTGCCAAGCTTCCAATAAATTACGAGTTTGTGAAATACCAGCAAATATTTTTTCACCCAATGTTGATGATACTTGGTGGTAATGATCAGTACACAAATCCCACTTGGCTCACCAAATTTTGTTCTTCTAGGTTGAAGCGTTCCTTTACAGTAGCAGTTTTTATATTTAGGTTTCACTCTGTTCTCTCCTATATAGATAGATGAATTAGGAACTCTAAATCCATCATGGTTTTCAGTAGCTCTTTGAAAGTTGACAAAATAAAGGAGTTTTAAGTTTTGTCTCTATGGTTTGTTTCCTCTTCAAGTCGCCCTAGGCACAGACTGTGGAAAATTATTTTCATTGAGAGGGGTTGCCAAGTTTTAAGAAATAACGAGTTTCCGAAATACTAGCAAATATTTTTTCACCCAATCTTGAGGATACTTGGTGGTAATGATCAGTACACAAATCCCACTTGGCTCACCAAATTTTGTTCTTCTGGGTTGATTCGTTCTTCTCCAGTAGCAGTTTTTATATTTATGTTTCACTCTGTTCTCTCCTACATAGATAGATGAATGGAACTCTAAATCCAACATGGTGTGTAATAGCTCTTTGATTCTTTACGAAGTAAAGGAGTTCTCAGTATTGTCTCTATGGTTTGTTTACTCTTCAAGTCTCCCTAGGCACAGACTGTGAAAAAGCACTTTCATTGAGAGGGGTTGCCAAGCTTCTAAGAATTTACGAGTTTTTGAAATACCAGCAAATATTTTCTCACCCAATCATGATGATACTTGGTGGTAATGATCAGTACACTAATCCCACTTGGATCACCAAATTTTGGTCTTCTAGTTTGAAGCGTTCATCTACAGTAGCAGTTTTTATATTTAGGTTTCACTCTGTTCTCTCCTATATTGATAGATGAATTTGGAACTCTAAATCCAACATGGTTTGTATTAGCTCTTTGAAACTTGACAAAATAAAGGAGTTCTCAGTTTTTTCTCTATGGTTTGTTTCCTCTTCAAGTATCCTTGGCACAGACTGTGGAAAAGCACTTTCATTGAGAGGGGTTGCCAAGCTTCTAAAAAATAACGAGTTTCCGAAATACCAGCAAATATTTTTTCAACCAATGTTGATGATTCTTGGTGGTAATGATCAGTACACAAATACCACTTGGCTCACCAAATTTTGTTCTTCTGGGTTGAAGGGTTCGTCTACAGTAGCAGTTTTTATATTTAGGTTTCACTCTGTTCTCTCCTATATTGATAGATGAATTTGGAACTCTAAATAAACATGGTTTGTAGTAGCTCTTTGAAACTTGACAAAATAAATGAGTTCTTAGTTTTGTCTCTATGGTTTGTTTAAACTTCAAGGAGCCCTAGGCACAGACTGTGGAAAAGCACTTTCATTGAGAGGGGTTGCCAAGCTTCTAAGAAATAAGGACTTTCCAAAACCAGCAAATATCTTTTCACCCAATATTGATGATACGTGGTGGCAATGACAAGTACACAAATCCCAACAGGCTCACCAAATTTTGTTTTTCTAGCTTGTAGCGTTCATCTACAATAGCAGTTTTAATATTTAGGTTTCCCTCTCTTCTCTCCTATATAGACAGATAAATTTGGAACTCTAAATCCAACATGGTTTGTAGTAGCTCTATGAAACTTGACAAAAAAAAGTAGTTCTCAGTTTTTTCTCTATGGTTTGTTTCCTCTTCAAGTATCCCTAAGCAGAGACTGTGGAAAAGCACATTCATTGAAAGGGGTTGCCAAGATTCCAAGAAATTACGAGTTTCCGAAATTCCAGCAAATATTTTTTCACCCAATCTGGATGGTACGTGGTGGTAATAAAAGCACCCAAACCCACTTGGCTCACCAAATTTTGTTCTTCTAGGTTGAAGCTTTCGTCCACAGTCGCAGTTTTTATATTTAGGTTTCCCTCTGTTCTCTCCTATATAGATAGATGAATTTGGAACTCTAAATCCAACATGGTTTGTAGTAGCTCTTTGAAACTTGAGAAAATAAAGGAGTTCTCAGTTTTGTCTCTATGGTTTGCTTCCTCTTCAAGTAGCCCTAGGCACAGACTGTGGAAAAGAACTTTCATTGAATGAGGTTGCCAAGCATCTAAGAAATAACTAGTTTCAGAAATACCAGCAAATATTTTTTCACCCAATCTTGATGATACTTGGTGGTAATGATCAGTACACAAATCCCACTTGGCAGAGCAACTTTTGTTCTTCTAGGTTTAAGCGTTCGTCTACAGTAGCAGTTTCTATATTTAGGTTTCACTCTGTACTCTCCTATAAGATGGCTGAATTTGGAACTCTAAATTCAACATGGTTTGTAGTAGCTCTTTGAAACTTGACAAAATATAGTAGTTCTCGGTTTTTTCTCTATGCTTTGTTTCCTCTTCAAGTAGCTCTAGGCACAGACTGTGGAAAATCACTCTCATTGAAAGGGGTGTCCAAGCTTCCAAAAAATAACGAGTTTCCAAAATACCAGCAAATATTTTTTCACCCAATCTTGATGATACGTTTTGGGAATGACAAGTATACAAATCCCACTTGGCTCACCAAATTTTGTTCTTCTTGGTTGAAGCGTCCGTCTACAGTAGCAGTTTTTATATTTAGGTTTCCCTTTTTCTCTCCTATAGAGATAGATGAATTTGGAACTCTAAATCCAACATGGTTTGTAGTAGCTCTTTGAAACTTGAAAAAATAAAGGAGTTCTCAGTTTTGTCTCTATGGTTTGTTTAATCTTCAAGTAGCCCTAGGCACAGACTGTGGAAAAGCACTTTCATTGAGAGGGGTTGCAAAGCTTCTAAGAAATAACGAGTTTCCGAAAAACCAGCAAATATTTTTTCACCCAATCTTGATGATTCTTGGTGGCAATAATCAGTACACAAATCCCACTTGGCTCACCCAATTTTGTTCTTCTATGTTGAAGCGTTCGTCTACAGTAGCAGTTTTTATATTTAGGTTTCCCTCTGTTCTCTCCTATATAGATAGAAGAATTTGGAAATCTAAATCCAACATGGTTTGCAGTAGCTCTTTGAAACTTGACAAAATAATGGAGTTCTCAGTTTTGTCTCTATGGTTTGTTTCCTCTTCATGTAGCCATAGGCACAGACTGTGGAAAGCACTTTCATTGAGAGGGGTTGCCAAGCTTATAAGAAATAACGAGTTTCCGAAATACCAGCAAATATTTTTTCACCCAATCTTGATGATACTTGGTGGTAATGATCAGTACACAAATCCCACTTGGCAGAGCAACTTTTGTTCTTCTAGGTTTAAGCGTTCGTCTACAGTAGCAGTTTTTATATTTAGGTTTCACCATGTTCTCTCCTATATAGATAGATGAATTTGGAACTCTTAATCCAACATGGTTTGTAGTAGCTCTTTGAAACTTGACAAAATAAAGTAGTTCTCAGTTTTGTCTCTATGGTTTGTTTCCTCTTCAATAGCTCTAGGCACAGACTGTGGAAAAGCACTTTCATTGAAAGGGGTGGCCAAGCTTCCAAGAATTCATGAGTTTTCGAAATACCAGTAAATATTTTTTCACCACATCTTGATGATACTTGGTGTTAATGATCGGTACACAAATCCCACTTGGCTTACCAAATTTTGTTCTTCTAGTTTGAAGCATTCGTTTACAGTAGCAGTTTATAATTTTAGGTTTCACTCTGTTCTCTCCTATATAGATAGTTGAATTTGGAACTCTAAATGAAACATGGTTTTTAGTAACTCTTTGAAACTTGACAAAAAAAAAGTAGTTCTCAGTTTTGTCTCTATGATTTGTTTCCTCTTCAAGTAGCCCTAGGCACAGACTGTGGAAAAGCACTTTCATTGAAAGGGGTTGCCAAGCATCTAAGAAATAACGAGTTTCCGAAATACCAGCTAATATTTTTTCACCCAATCTTGATGATACGTTTTGGGAATGACAAGTATACAAATCCCACCTGGCTCACCAAATTTTGTTCTTCTAGGTTGAAGTGTTCGTCTACAGTAGCAGTTTTAATATTTAGGTTTCCCACTTTCTCTCCTATATAGATAGATGAATTTGGAACTCTAAATCCAACATGGTTTGTAGTAGCTCTTGGAAACTTGACAAAAAAAAGTAGTTCTCAGTTTTGTCTCTATGGTTTGTTTCCTCTTCAAGTATCCCTAAGCAGAGACTGTGGAAAGTACATTCATTGAAAGGGGTTGCCAAGCTTCCAAGAAATTACGAGTTTCCGAAATTCCAGCAAATATTTTTTCACCCAATCTGGATGATACGTGGTGGTAAAGACAAGTACACACTTCCCACATGGCTCACCAAATTTTGTTCTTTTAGGTTGAAGCTTTCGTCTACAGTAGCAGTTTTTATGTTTACTTTTCACTCTGTTCTCTCATATATAGATAGATGAATTTGGAACCCTAAATCCAACATGGTTTGTAGTAGCTCTTTGAAACTTGACAAAATAAAGTAGTTCTCAGTTTTGTCTGTATGGTTTGTTTTCTTTTCAAGTAGCCCTAGCCACAGACTGTGGAAAAGCACTTTAATTGAGAGGTGTTTCGAAGCTTCTAAGAAATAACGAGTTTCCGAAATACCAGCAAATATTTTTTCACCCAATCCTGATGATACTTGGTGGTAATGATCAGTACACAAATCCCACTTGGCTCACCAAATTTTGTTCTTCTAGGTTGAAGCGTTCGTCTACAGTAGCAGTTTTTATATTTAGGTTTCCCTCTGTTCTCTCCTATATAGATAGATGAATTTGGAACTCTAAGTCCAACATGGTTTGTTGTAGCTCTTTGAAACTTGAGAAAATAAAGGAGTTCTCATTTTTGTCTCTATGGTTTGTTTCCTCTTCAAGTAGCCCTAGGCACAGACTGTGGAAAAGCACTTTTATTGAAAGGGGTTGGCAAGCTTCTAAGAAATAACGAGTTTCCGAAATACCAGCAAATATTTTTTCACCCAATCTTGATGATAATTAGTCGTAATGATCAGTACACAAGTCCCACTTGGCTCACCAAATTTTGTTCTTCTAGTTTGAAGCGTTCATCTACAGTAGCAGTTTTTATATTTAGGTTTCCCTCTGTTCTCTCCTATATAGATAGATGAATTTGGAACTCTAAATCCAACATGGTTTGTAGTAGCTCTTTGAAACTTGAGAAAATTAAGGAGTTCTCAATTTTGTCTCTATGGTTTGTTTCCTCTTCAAGTAGCCCTAGGCACAGACTGTGGAAAAGAACTTTCATTGAATGGGGTTGCCAAGCATCTAAGAAATAACTAGTTTCAGAAATACCAGCAAATATTTTTTCACCCAATCTTGATGATACTTGGTGGTAATGATCAGTACACAAATCCCACTTGGCAGAGCAACTTTTGTTCTTCTAGATTTAAGCGTTCGTCTACAGTAGCAGTTTTTATATTTAGGTTTCACTCTGTACTCTCCTATAAGATAGCTGAATTTGGAACTCTAAATTCAACATGGTTTGTAGTAGCACTTTGAAACTTGACAAAATAAATTAGTACTCAGTTTTTTCTCTATGCTTTGTTTCCTCTTCAAGTAGCCCTAGGCACAGACTGTGGAAAAGCACTCTCATTGAAAGGGGTTGCCAAGCTTCCAAAAAATAACGAGTTTCCGAAATACCAGCAAATATTTTTTCACCCAATCTTGATAATACGTTTTGGGAATGACAAGTACACAAATCCCACTTGGCTCACCAAATTTTGTTCTTCAAGGTTGAAACTTTCGTCTACAGTAGCAGTTTTTATATTTAGGTTTCCCTCTGTTCTCTCCTTTTTAGATAGATGACTTTGGAACTCTAAAACCAACATGGTTTGTAGTAGCTCTTTGAAACTTGACAAAATAAAGAAGTTCTCAGTTTGGTCTCTGTGGTTTATTTCCTCTTCAAGTAGCCCTAGGCACAGACTGTGGAAAAGCAATTTCATTGAGAGGGGTTGCCAAGCTTCTAAGAAATAACGAGTTTCAGAAATACCAGCAAATATTTTTACCCCCAATCTTGATGATACTTGCTGGTAATGATCAGTACACAAATCCCACTTGGCTCACCAAATTTTGTTTTTCTCGGTTGAAGCGTTCGTCTACAGTAGCAGTTTTTATATTTAGGTTTCCCTCCGTTCTCTCCTATATAGATAGATGTATTTGGAACACTAAATTCAACATGGTTTGTAGTAGCTCTTTGAAACTTGACAAAATAAAGTAGTTCTCAGTTTTGTCTCTATGGTTTGTTTCCTCTTCAAGTAGCCCTAGGCACAGACTGTGGAAAAGCACTTTCAATGAAAGGGGTTGCCTAGCTTCCAAGAAATTACGAGTTTATGAAATACCAGCAAATATTTTTTTCACCCAATCTTGATGATACGTGGTGGTAATGACCAGTACACAAATCCCACTTGGCTCACCAAATTTTGTTCTTCTAGGTTGAAGCGTTCGTCCACAGTAGCAGTTTTTATATTTAGGTTTCCCTCCGTTCTCTCCTATATAGATAGAAGAATTTGGAACTCTAAATCCAACATGGTTTGTAGTAGCTCTTTGAAAATTGACAAAATAAAGTAGTTCTCAGTTTTGTCTCTATGGTTTGTTTAATCTTCAAGGAGCCTTAGGCACAGAGTGTGGAAAAGCACTTTCATTGAGAGGGGTTGCAAAGCTTCTAAGAAATAACTATTTTCCGAACTACCAGCAAATATTTTTTAACCCAAACTTGATGATACTTGGTGGTAATGATCAGTATACAAATCCCACTTGGCTCACCAAGTTTTGTTCTTCTAGGATTAAGCTTTCGTCTACAGTAGCAGTTTTTATATTTAGGTTTCCCTCTGTTCTCTCATATATAGATAGATGAATTTGGAACTCTAAATCCAACATGGTTTGTAGTAGCTCTTTGAAACTTGACAAAATAAAGGAGTTCTCAGTTCTGTCTCTATGGTTTGTTTCCTCTTCAAGTAGCCCTAGGCACAGACTGTGGATAATCACTTTAATTTAGAGAAGTTGCCAAGATTATAAGAAATAACAAGTTTGAGAAATACCATCAAATATTTTTTCACCCTATCTTGATTATACTTGGTGGTAATGATCAGTACACAAATCCCACTTGGCTCACCAATTTTGTTTTTCTAGGTTGAAGCGTTCGTGTACAGTAGCAGTTTTTATATTTAGGTTTCGCTCTGTTCTCTCCCATATAGATAGATGAATTTGGAACTCTAAATTCAACATGATTTGTAGTAGCTCTTTGAAACTTGACAAAATATAATAGTTCTCTGTTTTGTCTCTATGGTTTGTTTCCTCTTCAAGTAGCACTAGGCACAGACTGTGGAACAGCACTTTCATTTAAAGGGGGGGCGAAGCTTTCAAGAAATTACGAGTTTCCGAAATACCAGCAAATATTTTTTCACCCAATCTTGGTGATACTTGCTGGTAATGATCAGTACACAAATCCCACTTGGCTCACCAAATTTTGTTCTTCTACGTTGAAGCGTTCGTTTACAGTAGCAGTTTATATTTTTAGGTTTCCCTCTGTTCTCTCCTATATAGATAGATGAATTTGGAACTCTAAATCCAACATGGTTTTTAGCAGCTCTTTGAAACTTGACAAAATAAAGGAGTTCTCCGTTTTGTCTATATGGTTTGTTTCCTCTTCAAGTAGGCCTAGGCACAGACTGTGGAAAAGCACTTTCATTGAAAGGGGTTGCCAAGCTTCCAAGAAATTACGAGTTTATGAAATACCAGCAAATATTTTTTCACCCAATCTTGATGATACGTGGTGGTAATGACCAGTACACAAATCCCACTTGGCTCACCAAATTTTGTTTTTCTAGGTTGAAGCGTTCGTCTACAGTAGCAGTTTTTATATTTAGGTTTCCCTCTGTTCTCTCCTATATAGATAGATGAATTTGGAACTCTAAATCCAACATGGTTTGTAGTAGCTCTTTGAAACTTGAAAAAATAAAGGAGTTCTCAGTTTTGTCTCTATGGTTTGTTTCCTCTTCAAGTAGCATGAGGCACATACTGTGGAAAAGCACTTTCATTGAGAGGGGTTGCCAAGCTTCTAAGAATTATCGATTTTCCGAAATACCAGCAAATATTTTTTCACCCAATATTGATGATACTTGGTGGTAATGATCAGTACACAAACCCTACTTGGCTCACCTAATTTTGTTCTTCTAGGTTGAAGCGTTCGTCTACAGTAGCAGTTTTTATATTTAGGTTTTGCTCTGTTCCCTCCTATATAGATAGATGAATTTGGAACTCTAAATCCAACATGGTTTGTAGTAGCTCTTTGAAACTTGACAAAATAAAGGAGTTCTCAGTTTTTCCTCTATGGTTTGTTTCCTCTTCAAGTAGCCCTAGGCACATACTGTGGAAAAGCACTTTCACTGAGAGGGGTTGCCAAGCTTCTTAGAATTAACGATTTTCCGAAATACCAGCAAATATTTTTTCACCCAATCTTGATAATACTTCATGGTAATAATCAGTACACAAATCCCACTTGGCTCACCAAATTTTGTTCTTCTAGGTTGAAGCTTTCGTCTACAGTAGCAGTTTCTATATTTAGGTTTCCCTCAGTTCTCTCCTATATAGTAGATGAATTTGAAACTCTAAATAAAACATGGTTTGTAGTAACTCTTTGAAACTTGACAAAATAAAGGAGTTCTTAGTTTTGTCTCTATGGTTTGTTTAATCTTCAAGGTGCCCTAGGCACAACTGTGGAAAAGCACTTTCATTGAGAGGGGTTGCCAAGCTTCTAAGAAATAAGGAGTTTCCGAAATACCAGCAAATATTTTTTCACCCTATCTGGATGATACTTGGTGGTAATGATCACTACACAAATCCCACTTGGCTCACCTAATTTTGTTCTTCTAGGTTGAAGCGTTCGGTTCGTCTACAGTAGCAGTTTTTATATTTAGGTTTCACTCTGTTCTCTCATATATAGATAGAAGAATTTGGAACTCTAAATCCAACATGGTTACTAGTAGCTCTTTGAAACTTGACAAAAAAGGAGTTCTCAGTTTTGTGTCTATGGTTTGTTTCCTCTTCAAGTAGCCCTAGGCACAGACTGTGGAAAAGCACTTTCACTGAGAGGGGTTGCCAAGCTTCCAAGAAATAACGAGTTTCCGAAATACCAGCAAATATTTTTTCACCCAATCTTGATGATACTTGGAGCTAATGATCAGTACACAAATCCCACTTGGCTCACCAAAATTTGTTCTTCTATGTTGAAGCGTTCGTCTACAGTAGCAGTTTTTATATTTAGGTTAACCTCTGTTCTCTCCTATATAGATAGATGAATTCGGAACTCTAAATCCAACGTGGTTTGTAGTAGCTCTTTGAAACTGGACAAAATAAAGGAACTCTCAGTTTTGTCTCTATGGTTTGTTTCCTCTTCAAGTAGCCCTAGGCACAGACTATGGAAAAGCATTTTCATTGAGAGGGGTTGCCAAGCTTCTAAGAATTAACGAGTTTCCTAAATACCAGCAAGTATTTTTTCACCCAATCTTGATGATACTTCGTGGTAATGATCAGTACACAAATCCCACTTGGCTCAGCAAATCTTCTTCTTCTAGGTTGAAGCGTTCGACTACAGTAGAAGTTTTCATATTTAGGTTTCCCTCTGTTCTCTCCTATGTAGATAGATGAATTTGGAACTCTAAATTCAGCATGCTTTGTAGTAGCTCATTGTAACTTGACAAAATAAAGCAGTTCTCAGTTTTGTCTCTATGGTTTGTTTCCTCTTCAAGTAGCTCTAGGCACAGACTGTGGAAAAGCACTTTCATTGAAAGGGGTTGCCAAGCTTCGAAGAAATTACGAGTTTATGAAATACCAGCAAATATTTTTTCACCCAATCTTGATGATACGTTTGGGTAATGACAAGTACACAAATCCCACTTGGCTAACCAAATTTTGTTCTTCTAGGTTGAAGCGTTCGTCCACAGTAGCAGTTTGTATATTTAGGTTTCCCTCTGTTCTCTCCTATATAGATAGATGAATTTGGAACTCTAAATCCAACATGGTTTGTAGTAGCTCTTTCAAACTTGAAAAAATAAAGGAGTTCTCAGTTTTGTCTCTATGGTTTGTTTAATCTTCAAGGAGCCCTAGGCACAGACTGTGGAAAAGCACTTTCATTGAGAGGGGTTGCCAAGTTTCTAAGAAATAACGAGTTTCCAAAATACCAGCAAATATTTTTTCACCCAACCTTGATGATACTTGGAGCTAATGACCAGTACACAAATCCCACTTGGCTCACCAAATTTTGTTCTTCTAGGTTGAAGCGTTCGTCCAAAGTAGCAGTTTTTATATTTAGGTTTCCCTCCCTTCTCTCCTATATAGATAGATGAATTTGGAACTCTAAATCCAACATGGTTTGTAGTAGCTCTTTGAAACTTTAAAAAATAAAGGAGTTCTCAGTTTTTTCTCTATGGTTTGTTTCCTCTTCAAGTAGCTCTAGGCACAGACTGTGGAACAGCACTTTCATTGAGAGGGGTGGCCAAGCTTCCAAGAAATTATGAGTTTCCGAAATACCAGCACATATTTTTTCACCCAATCTTGATGATATTTGGTGGTAATGATCAGTACAGAAATCCCACTTGGCTTACCAAATTTTGTTCTTCTAGGTTGAAGCGTTCGTTTACAGTAGCAGTTTATATTTTTAGGTTTCGCTCTGTTCTCTCCTATATAGATAGATGAATTTGGAACTATAAATCCCACATGGTTTGTAGTAGCTCTTTGAAACTTGAAAAAATAAAGGAGTTCTCAGTTTTGTCTCTATGGTTTGTTTCCTCTTCAAGTAGCCCTAGGCACATACTGTGGAAAAGCACTTTCATTGAAAGGGGTTGCCATGCTTCTAAGAATTAACTATTTTCCGAAATACCAGCAAATATTTTTTCACCCAATCTTGATAATACTTCGTGGTAATGATCAGTACACAATTCCCACTTGGCTCACCAAATTTTGTTCTTCTAGGTTGAAGCTTTCGTCTACAGTAGCAGTTTTTATATTTAGGTTTCCGTCTGTTCTCTCCTATATAGATAGATGTATTTGGAACTCTAAATAAAACATGGTTTGTAGTTGCTCTTTGAAACTTGACAAAGTAAAGGAGTTCTTAGTTTTGTCTCTATGGCTTGTTTCCGCTTCATGTAGCACTAGGCACAGAGTGTGGAAAGGCACTTTAATTGAGAGGGGTTGCCAAGCTTCTGGGAAATAACGAGTTTCCGAAATACCAGCAAATATTTTTTCACCCAATCTTGATGATACTTGGAGCTAATGACCAGTACACAAATCCCACTTGGCTCACCAAATTTTGTTCTTCTAGGTTGAAGCGTTCGTCCACATAGCAGTTTTTATATTTAGGTTTCCCTCCGTTCTCTCCTATATAGATAGATGAATTTGGAACTCTAAATCCAACATGGTTTGTAGTAGCTCTTTGACACTTGAAAAAATTAAGGAGTTCTCAGTTTTGTCTCTATGGTTTGTTTAATCTTCAAGGAGCCCTAGGCACAGACTGTAGAAAAGCACTTTCATTGAGAGGGGTTGCCAAGCTCTAAGAAATAACGAGTTTTCGAAATACCAGCAAATATTTTTTCACCCAATCTTGATGATACTTGGTGGTAATGATCAGTACACAGATCCCACTTGGCTCAACTAAGTTTGTTCTTCTAGGTTGAAGTGTTTGTCTACAGTAGCAGTTGTTATATTTAGGTTTCACTCTGTTCTCTCATATATAGATAGAAGAATTTGGAACTCTAAATCCAACATGGTTACTAGTAGCTCTGTGAAACTTGACAAAAAAGGAGTTCTCAGTTTTGAGTCTATGGTTTGTTTCCACTTCAAGTAGCCCTAGGCACAGACTGTGGAAAAGCACTTTCATTGATTGGGGTTGCCAAGCTTCTAAGAAATAACGAGTTTCCGAAATACCAGCAAATATTTTTTCACCCAATCTTGATGATACTTGGAGCTAATGATCAGTACACAAATCCTACTTGGCTCACCAAATTTTGTTCTTCTATGTTGAAGCGTTCGTCTACAGTAGCAGTTTTTATATTTAGGTTAACCTCTTCTCTCCTATATAGATAGATGAATTCGGAACTCTAAATCCAACGTGGTTTGTAGTAGCTCTTTGAAACTTTGCAAAATAAAGGAGCTCTCAGTTTTGTCTCTATGGTTTGTTTCCTCTTCAAGTAGCTCTAGGCACAGACTGTGGAAAAGCATTTTCATTGAGAGGGGTTGCCAAGCTTCTAAGAGTTAACGAGCTTCCGAAATACCAGCAAGTATTTTTTCACCCAATATTGATGATACTTCGTGGTAATGATCAGTACACAAATCCCACTTGGCTCAGCAAATTTTGTTCTTCTAGGTTGAAGCGTTCGTCTACAGTTGGAGTTTTTATATTTAGGTTTCCCTCTGTTCTCTCCTATATAGTTAGATGAATTTGGAACTATAAATCCAACATGGTTTTTAGTAGCTCTTTGAAACTTCACAAAAAAACGTAGTTCTCAGTTTTGTCTATATGATTTGTTTCCTCTTCAAGTAGACCTAAGCAGAGACTGTGGAAAAGCACTTTCATTGAAAAGGGTTGCCAAGATTCCAAGAAATTACGAGTTTCCGAAATACCAGCAAATATTTTTTCACCCAATCTTGATGATACGTTTTGGTAATGACAAGTACACAAATCCCACTTGGCTCACCAAATTTTGTTCTTGTAGGTTGAAGCGTTCGTCCACAGTAGCAGTTTTTATATTTAGGTTTCCCTCTGTTCTCTCCTATATAGATAGATAAATTTGGAACCCTAAATCCAATATGGTTTGTAGTAGCTCTTTGAAACTTGAAAAAATAAAGGAGTTCTCAGTTTGGTCTCTATGGTTTGTTTAATCTTCATGGAGCCCTAGGCACAGACTGTAGAAAACACTTTCATTGAGAGGGGTTGCCAAGCTTCTAAGAAATAACGAGTTTATGAAATACCAGCAAATATTTTTTCACCCAATTTTGATGATACTTGGTGGTAACGATCAGTATACAAATCCCACTTGGCTCACCAAATTTTGTTCTTCTTGGTTTAAGCGTTGGTCTACAGTAGCAGTTTATATATTTAGGTTTCCCCCTGTTCTCTCATATATAGATAGATGAATATGGAACTCTAAATCCAACATGGTTTGAAGTAGCTCTTAGAAACTTGACAAAATAAAGGAGTTCTCAGTTTTGTCTCTATGGTTTGTTTCCTCTTCAAGTAGCCCTAGGCACAGACTGTGGAAAAGCATTTTCATTGAGAGGGGTATCCAAGCTTCTAAGAATTAACGAGTTTCCGAAATACCAGGAAATATTTTTTCACCCAATCTTGATGATACTTGGTGGTAATGATCAGTACACAAATCCCACTTGGCTCACCAAATTTTGTTCTTCTAGGTTGAAGCGTTTGTCTACAGTAGCAGTTTTTATATTTAGGTTTCCCTCTGTTCTCTCCTATATAGATAGATGAATTTTTAACTCTAAATTCAACATGGTTTGTAGTAGCTCTTTGAAACTTGACAAAATAAAGTAGTTCTCAGTTTTGTCTCTATCGTTTGTTTCCTCTTCAAGTAGCTCTATGCACAGACTGTGGAAAAGCACTTTCATTGAAAGGGGTGGCCAAGCTTCCAAGAAATAACGAGTTTCCGAAATACCAGAAAATGTTTTTTCACCCAATCTTGATGATACTTGGTGGTAATGATCGGTACACAAATCCCACTTGACTCACCAAAATTTGTTCTGCTAGTTTGAAGCATTCGTTTACAGTAGCAGTTTATATTTTTAGGTTTCCCTCTGTTCTCCCCTATATAGATAGATGAATTTGGAACTATAAATCCAACATGGTTTTTAGTAGCTCTTTGAAACTTGACAAAAAAAAATGAGTTCTCAGTTTTGTCTCCATGATTTGTTTCTTCTTCAAGTAGACCTAAGCAGAGACTGTGGAAAAGCACTTTCATTGAAAAGGGTTGCCAAGCTTCCAAGAAATTACGAGTTTCCGAAATACCTGCAAATATTTTTTCACCCAATCTTGATGATATGTTTTGGTAATGACAAGTACAAATCACACTTGGCTCACCAAATTTTGTTCTTCTAGGTTGAAGCATTCATCTACAGTAGCAGTTTTTATATTTAGGTTTCCCTCTTTCTCTCCTATATAGATAGATGAATTTGGAACTCTAAATCCAACATGGTTTGTAGTAGCTCTTTGAAACTTGACAAAATAAAGGAGTTCTCAGTTTTGTCTCTATGGTTTGTTTCCTCTTCAAGTAGCCCTAGGCACAGACGGTGGAAAAGCACTTTCATTGAAACGGGATGCCAAGCTTCCAAGAAATTACGAGTTTATGAAATACCAGCAAATATTTATTCACCCAATCTTGATGATACGTGGTGGTAATGACCAGTACACAAATCCCACTTGGCTCACCAAATGTTGTGCTGCTAGGTTGAAGCGTTCGACTATAGTAGCAGTTTTTATATTTAGGTTTTTCTCTGTTCTCTCCTATATAGATAGATGAATTTGGAACACTAAATCCAACATGGTTTTTAGAGGCTCTTTGAAACTTGACAAAATAAAGGAGTTCTCAGTTTTGTCTATATGGTTTGTTTCCTCTTCAAGTAGCCCTAGGCACAGACTGTGGAAAAGCACTTTCATTGAGAGGGGTTGCCAAGCTTCCACGAATACGAGTTTATAAAAGACCAGCAAATAGTTTTTCACCCAATCTTGATGATACGTGGTGGTAATGACCAGTACACAAATCCCACTTGCCTCACCAAATTTTGTTTTTCTAGGTTGAAGCGTTCGTTTACAGTAGCAGTTTTTATATTTAGGTTTTGCTCTGTTCCCTCCTATATAGATAGATGAATTTGGAACTCTAAATCCAACATGGTTTGTAGTAGCTCTTTGACACTTGACAAAATAAAGGAGTTCTCAGTTTTTTTTCTATGGTTTGTTTCCTCTTCAAGTAGCCCTAGGCACATACTGTGGAAAAGCACTTTCACTGAGAGGGGTTGCCAAGCTTCTAAGAATTAACGATTTTCCGAAATACCAGCAAATATTTTTTCACCCAATCTTGATAATACTTCGTGGTAATAATCAGTACACAAATCCCACTTGGCTCACCAAATTTTGTTCTTCTAGGTTGAAGCTTTCGTCTACAGTAGCAGTTTTTATATTTAGGTTTCCCTCTGTTCTCTCATATATAGATAGATGAATTTGGAACTCTAAATAAAACATGGTTTGTAGTAGCTCTTTCAAACTTGACAAAATAAAGGAGTTCTTAGTTTTGTCTCTATGGTTTGTTTAATCTTCAAGGAGCCCTAGGCACAACTGTGGAAAAGCACTTTCATTGAGAAGGGTTGCCAAGCTTCTAAGGAATACGAGTTTCCAAAATACCAGCAAATATTTTTTCACCCAATATTGATGAGACGTGGTGGTAATGATCAGTACACAAACCCTACTTGGCTCACCTAATTTTGTTCTTCTAGGTTGAAGCGTTCGTCTACAGTAGCAGTTTTTATATTTAGGTTTTGCTCTGTTCCCTCCTATATAGATAGATGAATTTGGAACTCTAAATCCAACATGGTTTGTAGTAGCTCTTTGAAACTTGACAAAATAAAGGAGTTCTCAGTTTTTCCTCTATGGTTTGTTTCCTCTTCAAGTAGCCCTAGGCACATACTGTGGAAAAGCACTTTCACTGAGAGGGGTTGCCAAGCTTTTTAGAATTAACGATTTTCCGAAATACCAGCAAATATTTTTTCACCCAATCTTGATAATACTTCGTGGTAATAATCAGTACACAAATCCCACTTGGCTCACCAAATTTTGTTCTTCTAGGTTGAAGCTTTCGTCTACAGTAGCAGTTTCTATATTTAGGTTTCCCTCAGTTCTCTCCTATATAGTAGATGAATTTGAAACTCTAAATAAAACATGGTTTGTAGTAACTCTTTGAAACTTGACAAAATAAAGGAGTTCTTAGTTTTGTCTCTATGGTTTGTTTAATCTTCAAGGTGCCCTAGGCACAACTGTGGAAAAGCACTTTCATTGAGAGGGGTTGCCAAGCTTCTAAGAAATAACGAGTTTCCGAAATACCAGCAAATATTTTTTCACCCAATCTTGATGATACTTGGAGCTAATGATCAGTACACAAATCCCACTTGGCTCACCAAAATTTGTTCTTCTATGTTGAAGCGTTCGTCTACAGTAGCAGTTTTTATATTTAGGTTTCCCTCTGTTCCCTCCTATATAGATAGATGAATTTGGAACTCTAAATTCAACATGCTTTGTAGTAGCTCATTGAAACTTGACAAAATAAAGCAGTTCTCAGTTTTGTCTCTATGGTTTGTTTCCTCTTCAAGTAGCTCTAGGCACAGACTGTGGAAAAGCACTTTCATTGAAAGGGGTTGCCAAGCTTCCAAGAAATTACGAGTTTATGAAATACCAGCAAATATTTTTTCACCCAATCTTGATGATACGTTTTGTTAATGACAAGTACACAAATCCCACTTGGCTAACCAAATTTTGTTCTTCTAGGTTGAAGCGTTCGTCCACAGTAGCAGTTTTTATATTTAGGTTTCCCTCTGTTCTCTCCTATATAGATAGATGAATTTGGAACTCTAAATCCAATATGGTTTGTAGTAGCTCTTTCAAACTTGAAAAAATAAAGGAGTTCTCAGTTTTGTCTCTATGGTTTGTTTAATCTTCAAGGAGCCCTAGGCACAGACTGTGGAAAAGCACTTTCATTGAGAGGGGTTGCCAAGTTTCTAAGAAATAACGAGTTTCCGAAATACCAGAAAATATTTTTTCACCCAAACTTGATGATACTTGGAGCTAATGACCAGTACACAAATCCCACTTGGCTCACCAAATTTTGTTCTTTTAGGTTGAAGCGTTCGTCCAAAGTAGCTGTTTTTATAGTTAGGTTTCCCTCCGTTCTCTCCTATATAGATAGATGAATTTGGAACTCTAAATCCAACATGGTTTGTAGTAGCTCTTTGAAACTTTAAAAAATAAAGGAGTTCTCAGTTTTGTCTCTATGGTTTGTTTAATCTTCAAGGAGCCCTAGGCACAGACTGTGGAAAAGCACTTTCATTGAGAGAAGTTGCCAAGCTCTAAGAAATAACGAGTTTCCGTAATACCAGCAAATATTTGTTCACCCAATCTTGATGATACTTGGTGGTAATGATCAGTACACAAATCCCACTTGGCTCACCAAATTTTGTTCTTCTAGGTTTAAGCGTTCGTCTACAGTAGCAGTTTTTACATTTAGGTTTCCCTCTGTTCTCTCATATATAGATAGATGAATTTGGAACTCTAAATCCAACATGGTTGGTAGTAGCTTTTTAAAACTTGACAAAATAAAGGAGTTCTCAGTTTTGTCTCTATGGTTTGTTTCCTCTTCAAGTAGCCCTAGGCACAGACTGTGGATAAGCATTTTCAATGAAACAGGTTGCCAAGCTTCCAAGAAATTACGAGTTTATGAAATACCAGCGAATATTTTTTCACCCAATCTTGATGATACGTGGTGATAATGACCAGTACACAAATCCCACTTGGCTCACCAAATTTTGTTCTTCTAGGTTGAAGCTTTCGTCTACAGTAGCAGTTTTTATATTTAGGTTTTCCTCTGTTCTCTCATATACAGATAGATGAATTTGGAACTCTGAATCCATAATGGTTTGTAGTAGCTCTATGAAACTTGACAAAATAAAGGAGTTTTTAGTTTGGTCTCTATGGTTTGTTTAATCTTCAAGGAGCCCTAGGCACAACTGTGGAAAAGCACTTTCATTGAGAGGGGTTGCCAAGCTTCTAAGGAATACGAGTTTCCATAATACCAGCAAATATTTTTTCACCCAATCTTGATGATACTTGGTGGTAATGATCAGTAAACAAACCCTACTTGGCTCACCTAATTTTGTTCTTCTAGGTTGAATCGTTCGTCTACAGTAGCAGTTTTTATATTTAGGTTTCACTCTGTTCTCTTATATATAGATAGAAGAATTTGGAACTCTAAATCCAACATGGTTACTAGTAGCTCTTTGAAACTTGACAAAGAAGGAGTTCTCAGTTTTGTGTCTATGGTTTCTTTCCTCTTCAAGTAGCCCTAGGCACAGACTGTGGAATAGCACTTTCATTGATCGGGGTTGCCAAGCTTCTAAGAAATAACGAGTTTCCGAAATACCAACAAATATTTTTTCACCCAATCTTGATGATACTTGGAGCTAATGATCAGTACACAAATCCCACCTGGCTCACCAAATTTTGTTCTTCTAGGTTGAAGCGTTCGTCCACAGTAGCAGTTTGTATATTTAGGTTTCCCTCTGTTTTCTCTTATATAGATAGATGAATTTGGAACTCTAAATCCAATATGGTTTGTAGTAGTCCTTGGAAACTTGAGAAAATAAAGGAGTTCTCAGTTTTGTCTCTATGGTTTGTTTAATCTTCAAGGAGACCTAGGCACAGACTGTGGAAAAGCACTTTCATTGAGAGGGGTTGCCAAGCTTTAAGAAATAACGAGTTTCCGAAATACCAGCAAATATTTTTTCACCCAATCTTGATGATACTTGGTGGTAATGATCAGTATACAAATCTAACTTGGCTCACCAAGTTTTGTTCTTCTTGGTTTAAGCGTTCGTCTACCGTAGCAGTTTTTATATTTAGGTTTCCCTCTGTTCTCTCCTATATAGATAGATGAATTTGGAACAATAAATCCAACATGGTTTGTAGTAGCTCTTTGAAACTTGACAAAATAAAGGAGCTCTCAGTTTTGTCTCTATGGTTTGTTTCCTCTTCATGTAGCCCTAGGCACATACTGTGGAAAAGCACTTTCACTGAGAGGGGTTTCCAAGCTTCTAAGAATTAACAATTTTCAAATACCAGCAAATATTTTTTCACCCAATCTTGATAATACTTCGTGGTAATAATCAGTACACAAATTCCACTTGGCTCACCAAATTTTGTTCTTCCAGTTTGAAGCGTTCGTCTACAGTAGTAGTTTTTATATTTAGGTTTCCCTCTGTTCTCTCCTATATAGTTAGATGAATTTGGAACTCTAAATTCAACATGGTTTGTAGTAGCTCTTTGAACCTTGACAAAATAAAGCAGTTCTCAGTTTTGTCTCTATGGTTTGTTTCCTCTTCAAGTAGCTCTAGGCACAGACTGTGGAAAAGCAATTTCATTAAAAGGGGTGGCCAAGCTTCCAAGAAATAACGAGTTTCCGAAATACCAGCAAATATTTTTTCACCCAAACTTGATGATACTTGGTGGTAACGATCGGTACACAAATCCCACTTGACTCACCAAAACTTGTTCTTCTAGTTTGAAGCGTTCGTTTACAGTAGCAGTTTATATTTTTAGGTTTCCCTCTGTTCTCTTCTATATAGATAGATGAATTTGGAACTCTAAATCCAACATGGTTTTTAGCAGCTCTTTGAAACTTGACAAAATAAAGGAGTTCTCCGTTTTGTCTATATGGTTTGTTTCCTCTAGAAGTAGGCCTAGGCACAGACTGTGGAAAAGCACTTTCATTGAAAGGGGTTGCCAAGCTTCCAAGAAATTACGAGTTTATGAAATACCAGCAAATATTTTTTCACCCAATCTTGATGATACGTGGTGGTAATGACCAGTACACAAATCCCACTTGGCTCACCAAATTTTGTTTTTCTAGGTTGAAGCGTTCGTCTACAGTAGCAGTTTTTATATTTAGGTTTCGCTCTGTTCTCTCCTATATAGATATATGAATTTGGAACTCTAAATCCAACATGGTTTGTAGTAGCTCTTTGAAACTTGTAAAAATAAAGGAGTTCTCAGTTTTGTCTCTATGGTTTGTTTCCTCTTCAAGTAGCCCTAGGCACATACTGTGGAAAAGCACTTTCATTGAGAGGGTTTGCCAAGCTTCTAAAAATTAACGATTTTACGAAATACCAGCAAATATTTTTTCACCCAATCTTGATAATACTTCGTGGTAATGATCAGTACACAAATCCCACTTGGCTCACCAAATTTTGTTCTTCTAGGTTGAAGCTTTCGTCTACAGTAGCAGTTTCTATATTTAGGTTTCCCTCAGTTCTCTCCTATATAGTAGATGAATTTGAAACTCTAAATCCAACATGGTTTGGAGTAACCCTTTGAAACTTGACAAAATAAAGGAGTTCTTAGTTTTGTCTCTATGGTTTGTTTAATCTTCAAGGTGCCCTAGGCACAACTGTGGAAAAGCACTTCATTGAGAGGGGTTGCCAAGCTTC
>NW_027516141.1:0-64694 GCF_048772815.1 Callospermophilus lateralis
AATTGGAACTCAAAATCCAACATGATTTGTAGTAGCTCTTTGAAACTTGACAAAATAAAGGAGTTCTCAGTTTTGTCTCTATGGTTTGTTTCCTCTTCAAGGAGCCCTAGGAACAGACTGTGGAAAAGCACTTTCATTAAGTGGGGTTGCCAATCTTCTAAGAAATAACGATTTTCCGAAATACCAGCAAATATTTTTCACGCAATCTTGATGACACTTGGTGGTAATGATCAGTACACAAATCCCACTTGGCTCACCAAATTTTGTTCTTCTAGGTTGAATCGTTCGTCTACAGTAGCAGTTTTTATATTTAGGTTTCACTCTGTTCTCTCCTATATAGATAGATGAATTTGGAACTTTAAATCCAATGTGGTTTGTAGTAGCTCTTTGAAACTTGACTAAGTAAAGGAGTTCTCAGTTTTGTCTCTATGATTTGTTTCCGCTTCCTGTAGCCCTAAGCACAGACTGTGGAAAAGCACTTTCATTGAAAGGGGTTGCCAAGCTTCCAAGAAATTACGAGTTTCCGAAATACCAGCAAATATTTTGTCACCCAAAGTTGATGATATGTGGTGGTAATTATCGGTATCCAAATCCCACTTGGCTCACCAAATTTTGTTCTTCTAGGTTGAAGCGCTCGTCTACAGTAGCAGTTTTTATATTTAGGTTTCACTCTGTTCTCTGCTATATAGATAGATGAATTTGGAACTCTAAATCCAATATGGTTTGTAGTAGCTGTTTGAAACTTCACAAAATATAGGAGTTCTCAGTTTTGTCTCTATGATTTGTTTCCGCTTCAAGTAGCCCTAAACAGAGACTGTGGAAAAGCACTTTTATTGAGAGAGGTTGCCAAGCTTCCAAGAAATTACGAGTTTCCGAAATACCAGCAAATATTTTTTCACCCAATTTTGATGATACGTGGTGGTAATGACAAGTGCACAAATCCCACTTGGGTCACCAAGTTTTGTTCGTCTGGGTTGAAGCGTTCGTTTACAGTAGCAGTTTTTATTTTTAGGTTTCAATCTGTTCTCTCGTATTTAGATAGATGAATTTGGAACTCTAAATCCAACATAGTTTGTAGTAGCTCTTTGAAACTTGACAAAATAAAGTAATTCTCAGTTTTGTCTCTATGGTTTGTTTCCTCTTCAAGTAGCCCTAGGAACAGACTGTGGAATAGCACTTTCATTGAGTGGGGTTGCCAAGCTTCTAAGAAATAACGAGTTTATGAAATACCAGCAAATATTTTTTCACGCAATCTTGATGACACTTGGTGGTAATGATCAGTACACAAATCCCACTTGGCTCACCAAATTTTGTTATTCTAGGTTGAATCATTCGTCTACAGTAGCAGTTTTTATATTTAGGTGTCACTCTCTTCTCTCTTATATAGATAGATGAATTTGGAACTCTAAATCCAATATGGTTTGTAGTAGCTCTTTGAAACTTGACAAAGTAAAGGAGTTCTCAGTTTTGTCTCTATGATTTGTTTCCGCTTCCTGTAGCCCTAAGCACAGACTGTGGAAAAGCACTTTCATTGAAAGGGGTTGTCAAGCTTCCAAGAAATTAAGAGTTTCCGAAATACCAGCAAATATTTTGTCACCCAAAGTTGATGATACGTGGTGGAAATGATCGGTATCCAAATCCAACTTGGCTCACCAAATTTTGTTCTTCTAGGTTGAAGCGCTCGTCTACAGTAGCAGTTTTTATATTTAGGTTTCACTCTGTTCTCTCCTATATAGATAGATGAATTTGGAACTCTAAATCCAACATGGTTTGTAGTAGCTCTTTGAAACTGACAAAATAAACGAGTTCTCAGTTTTGTCTTTATGGTTTGTTTCCTGTTCAAGTACCCCTAGGAACAGACTGTGGAAAAGCACTTTCATTGAGAGGGGTTGCCAAGCTTCCAAGAAATTACGAGTTTCCGAAATACCAGCAAATATTTTTTCACCCAATCTTGATGATACTTGGTGTTTACGATCGGTACACAAAACCCACTTCACTTACCAAATTTTGTTCTTCTTTTTTGAAGCATTCATTTTCAGTAGCAGTTTTTATTTTTAGGTTTCACTCTGTTCTCTCCTATATAGATACATGAATTTGGAACTCTAAATCCAACATGGTTTGTAGTAGCTCTTTCAAACTTGAAAAATAAAGGAGTTCTCAGTTTAGTCTCTCTGATTTGTTTCCGCTTCAAGTAGCCCTAAGCAGAGAATGTGGAAAAGCACTTTCATTGAGAGGGGTTGCCAAGCTTCTCAGAAATAACGAGTTTCCGAATTACCAGAAAATATTTTTTCACCCAATCTTGATGATACTTGCTGGTGAAGATCGGTACACAAATCCACCTTGGCTCACCAAATTTTGTTCTTCTAGGTTGAAGCGTTCATCTACAATAGCACTTTTTATATTTAGGTTATACTCTGTTCTCTGCTATATAGATAGATGAATTTGGAACTCTAAATCCAATATGGTTTGTAGTAGCTCTTTGAAACTTCACAAAATAAAGGAGTTCTCAGTTTTGTCTCTATGATTTGTTTCCGCTTCAAGTAGCCCTAAACAGAGACTGTGGAAAAGCACTTTTATTGAGAGAGGTTGCCAAGCTTCCAAGAAATTACGAGTTTCTGAAATACCAGCAAATATTTTTTCACCCAATTTTGATGATACGTGGTGGTAATGACAAGTGCACAAATCCCACTTGGGTCACCAAGTTTTGTTCGTTTAGGTTGAAGCGTTCGTTTACAGTAGCAGTTTTTATTTTTAGGTTTCAAACTGTTCTCTCGTATTTAGATAGATGAATTTGGAACTCTAAATCCAACATGGTTTGTAGTAGCTCTTTGAAACTTGACCAAATAAAGGAATTCCCAGTTTTGTCTCTATGGTTTGTTTCATCTTCAAGTAGCCCTAGGCACAGAGTGTGGAAAAGCACTTTAATTGAGCGGGGTTGCCAAGCTTCTAAGAAATAATTGGTTTCGAAATACCAGCAAATTTTTTTCACCCAATCTTGATGATACTTGTTGATAATTATAAGTACACAAATCCCACGTGGCTCACCAAATTTTGTTCTTCTAGGTTGAAGCGTTCGTCTACAGTAGCACTTTTTATTTTTAGGTTTCACTCTCTTCTCTCCTATATAGATAGATGAATTTGGAACTCTAAATCCAACATGGTTTGTAGTAGCTTTTTGAAACTTGACAAAACAAAGGAGTTCTCAGTTTTGTCTCTATGGTTTGTTACCTCTTCAAGTAGCCCTAGGCACAGACTGTGGAAAAGCAATTTCATTGAGAGGGGTTGCCAAGCTTCTAAGAAATAAAGAGTTTCCAAAATATCAGCAAATATTTTTTCACCCAATGTTGATGATACTTGGTGGTAATGATCAGTACACAAATCCCACTTTGCTCACCAAATTTTGTTCTTCTGTGTTGAAGCTTTCGTCTACAGTAGCAGTTTTTATTTTTAGGTTTCACTCTGTTCTCTCCTATATAGATAGATTAATTTGGAACTCTAAATCCAACATGGTGTGTAATAGCTCTTTGAAACTTGACAAAGTAAAGGAGTTCTAAGTTTTGTCTCTATGGTTTGTTTCCTCTTCAAGTAGTCCTAGGCACAGACAGTGGAAAAGCACTTTCATTGAGAGGGGTTGACAAGCTTCTAAAAAATAACGAATTTCCGAAATACCAGCAAATATTTTTTCACCCAATCTTGAGGATACTTGGTGGTAATGATTGGTACACAAATCCCAGTTGACTCAGCAAATTTTGTTCTTCTAGGTTGAAGCGTTCATTTACAGTAGCAGTTTATATTTTTAAGTTCCCTCTGTTCTCTCCAATATAGATAGATGAATTTGGAACTGTAAATCCAACATGGTTTGTAGTAGCTCTTTGAAACTTGACAAAATAAAGGAGTTTTCAGTTTTGTCTCTATGATTGGTTTCCGCTTCATGTAGCCCTTAGCAGAGACTGTGGAAAAGCACTTTCATTGAAAGGGTTTGCCAAGCTTCTAAGAAATAACGAGTTTCCGAAATACGAGCAAATATTTTTTCACCCAAACTTGATGATACTTGGTGGTAATGATCGGAACAAAAATCCCACTTGGCTCACCAAATTTTGTTCTTTTATGATGAAGCCTTCGTTTTCAGTAGCAGTTTATATTTTTGGGTTTCACTCTGTTCTCTCCTATATAGATAGATGAATTTGGAACTCTAAATCCAATATGGTTTGTAGTAGCTCTTTGAAACATGACAAAATAAAGGAGTTCTCAGTTTTGACTCTAGGATTTTTTTCCTCTTCAAGTACCCCTAGGCACAGACGGTGGAAAAGCACTTTCATTGAGAGGGGTTGCCAAGCTTCTAAGAAATAACGATTTTCAGAAATACCAGCAAATATTTTTTCACCAAATCTTGATGATGCGTGGTGGTAATGACAATTACACAAATCCCACTTGGCTCACCAAATTTTGCTCTTCTAGGTTGAAGCGTTCGTTTACAGTAGCAGTTTACATTTTTAGGTTGTACTCTGTTCTCTCCTATATTGATAGATGAATTTGGATCTCTAAATCCAACATGGTTTGTAGTAGCTCTTTGAAACGTGACAAAATAAAGGACTTCTCAGTTTTGGCTCTATGGTTTGTTTCCTCTTCAAGTAGTCCTGGCACAGACTGTGGAAAAGCACTTTCATTGAGAGGGGTTGCCAAGCTTCTAAGAAATAACGATTTTCAGAAATACCAGCAAATATTTTTTCACCAAATCTTGATGATGCGTGGTGGTAATGACAATTACACAAATCCCACTTGGCTCACCAAATTTTGATCTTCTAGGTTGATGCGTTCGTTTTCAGTAGCAGGTTTTATTTTTAGGTTTCACTCTGTTCTCTCCTATAGAGATAGATGAATTTGGAACACTAAATCAAACATGGATTGTAGTAGCTCTTTGAAACTTGACAAAATAAAGGACTTCTCAGTTTTGTCTCTATGGTTTGTTTCCTCTTCAAGTAGCCCTGGCACTGAGTGTGGAAAAGCACTTTCATTGAAAGGTGTTGCCAAGCTTCTAAGAAATAATGAGTTTCCGAAATACCAGCAAATATTTTTTCACCCAATCTTGCTGATACTTGGTGGTAAGGACATGTACACAAATTCCACTTGGCTCACCAAATTTTCTTCTTCTAGGTTGAAGCATTCGTCTACAGAAGCAGTTTTTATTTTTAGGTTTCACTCTGTTCTTTCCTATATAGATAGATGAATTTGGAACTCTAAATCCAACAGGGTTTCTAGTAGCTCTTTGAAACTTGACAAAAGAAAGGAGTTCTCAGTTTTGTCTGTATGATTTGTTTCCGCTTCAAGTAGCCCTAAGCAGAGACTGTGGAAAAGCACTTTCATTGAATGAGGTTGCCAAGCTTCCAAGAAATTACGAGTTTCTGAAATACCAGCAAATATTTTTTCACCCAATCTTGATGATGCGTGGTGGTAATGACAAGTACACAAATCCCACTTGGCTCACCAAATTTTGTTCTTCTAGGTTGAAGCGTTCGTTTACAGTAGCAGTTTTTATATTTAGGTTACACTCTGTTCTCTCCTATATAGATAGATGAATTTGGAACACTAAATCCAACATGGTTTGCAGTAGCTCTTTGAAACTTGACAAAATATAGTAGTTCTCAGTTTTTTCTCTATGTTTTGTTCCCACTTCAAGTAGTCCTAGGCACAGACTGTGGAAAAGCACTTTCATTGAGAGGGGTTGCAAAGCTTCTAAGAAATAACGAGTTTCCGAAATACCAGCAAATATTTTATAACCCAATCTTGCTGATACTTGGTGGTAAGGACAAGTCCACAAATCCCACATGGCTCACCAAATTTTGTTCTTTTAGTTTGAAGCATTCGTTTACAGTAGCAGTTTTTATTTTTAGGTTTCACTCTGTTCCCTCCTATATATATATATAGATGAATTTGGAGCTCTAAATCCAACATGGTTTGTAGTAGCTATTTGAAACTTGACAAAATAAAGGAGTTCTCAGTTTTGTCTCTATGGTTTGTTTCTGCTTCAGTGTAGCCCTAAGAAGAGACTGTGGAAAAGCACTTTCATTGAGAGGGGTTGCCAAGCTTCCAAGAAATTACGAGATTCCGAAATACCAGCAAATATTTTTACACACAATCTTGATGATACTTGGTGGTAATTATCGGTACACAAATCCCACTTTACTCACCAAATTTTGTTCTACTAGGTTGATGCGTTCGTTTTCAGTAGCAGTTTTTATTTTTAGGTTTCACTCTCTTCTCTCCTATATAGATAAATGAATTTGGAACTCTAAATCCAACATGGTTTGTAGTAGCTCTTTGAAACTTGACAAAATAAAGGACTTCTCAGTTTTGTCTCTATGGTTTGTTTGCTCTTCAAGTAGCCCTGGCACAGACTGTGGAAAAGCACTTTCATTGAGAGGGGTTGACAAGCTTCAAAGAAATAACGATTTTCCGAAATACCAGCAAATATTTTTTCACCCAATCTTGCTGATACTTGGTTGTAAGGACAAGTACACAAATTCCACTTGGCTCACCAAATTTTGTTCTTCTAGGTTGAAGCATTCGTCTAGAGTAGCAGTTTTTATTTTTAGGTTTCACTCTGTTCTCTCCTATATAGATAGATGAATTTGGAACTCTAAATCCAACATAGTTTGTAGTAGCTCTATGAAAATTGACAAAATAAAGGAGTTCTCAGTTTGGTCTCTATGCTTTGTTTCCGCTTCAGTGTAGCCCTAAGCAGAGACTGTGGAAAAGCACTTTCATTGAGAGGGGTTGCCAAGCTTCCAAGAAATTACGAGATTCCGAAATACCAGCAAATATTTTTACACCCAAACTTGATGATACTTGGTGGTAATGATCGGTACACAAATCCCACTTGTCTCACCAAATTTTGTTATTCTAGGTTGAAGCGTTCGTCTACAGTAGCACTTTTTATTTTTAGGTTTCACTCTCTTCTCTCCTATATAGATAGATGAATTTGGAATTCTAAATCCAACATGGTTTGTAGTAGGTCTTTGAAACTTGACAAAATAAAGGAGTTCTAAGTTTTGTCTCTAGGATTTTTTTCCTCTTCAAGTACCCCTAGGCACAGACGGTGGAAGAGCACTTTCATTGAGAGGGGTTGCCAAGCTTCCAAGAAAATACGAGTTTCCGAAATACCAGCAAATATTTTTTCACCCAATCTTGATGATGCGTGGTGGTAATGACAAGTCCACAAATCCCACTTGGCTCACCAAATTTTGTTCTTCTAGGTTGAAGCATTCGTTTACAGTAGCAGTTTTTATTTTTAGGTTGCACTCTGTTCTCTCCTATATTGATAGATGAATTTGGAACTCTAAATCCAACATGGTTTGTAGTAGCTCTTTGAAACTTGACAAAAGAAAGGTGTTTTCAGTTTTGTCTCAATGATTTGTTTCCGCTTCATGTAGCCCTAAGCAGAGACTGTGGAAAAGCACTTTCATTGAAAGGGGTTGCCAAGCTTCCAAGAAATTACGAGTTTCCGAAATACCAGCAAATATTTTTTCACCCAACGTTGATGATACGTGGTGGTAATGACAAGTACACAAATCCCACTTGGCTCACCAAATTTTGTTCTTCTAGGTTGAAGCATTCGTTTACAGTAGCAGTTTTTATATTTAGGTTTCACTCTGTTCTCTCCTATATAGATAGATGAATTTGGAACTCTAAATCCAACATGGTTTGCAGTAGCTCTTTGAAACTTGACAAAATAAAGGAGTTCTCCGTTTTGTCTCTAGGATTTTTTTCCTCTTCAAGTACCCCTAGGCACAGACGGTGGAAAAGCACTTTCATTGAGAGTGGTTCCCAAGCTTCCAAGAAAATACGAGTTTCCGAAATACCAGCAAATATTTTTTCACCCAATCTTGATGATGCGTGGTGGTAATGACAAGTCCACATATTCCACTTGGCTCACCAAATTTTGTTCTTCTAGGTTGAAGCGTTCGTTTACAGTAGCAGTTTTCATTTTTAGGTTGCACTCTGTTCTCTCCCATATTGATAGATGAATTTGGAACTCTAAATACAACATGGTTTGTAGTAGCTCTATGAAACGTGACAAAATAAAGGAGTTCTCAGTTTTATCTCTATGATTGGTTTCCGCTTCAGTGTAGCCCTAAGCAGAGACTGTGGAAAAGCACTTTCATTGAGAGGGGTTGCCAAGCTTCCAAGAAATTACGAGATTCCGAAATACCAGCAAATATTTTTACACCCAATCTTGATGATACTTGGTGGTAATGATCGGTACTCAAATCCCACTTTTCTCACCAAATTTTGTTCTTCTAGGTTGAAGCGTTCGTCTACAGTAGCAGTTTTTATATTTAGGTTTCACTCTGTTCTCTCCTATATAGATAGATAAATTTGGAACTCTAAATCCAACATGGTTTGTAGTAGCTCTTTGAAACTTGACAAAATAAAGGAGTTCTAAGTTTTGTCTCTATGGTTTGTTTCCTCTTAAATTAGCCCTAGGCACAGACGGTGGAAAAGCACTTTCATTGAGAGCGGTTGCCAAGCTTCTAAGAAATAACGAGTTTCCGAAATACCAGGAAATAGATTTTAACCCAATTTTCATGATACTTGGTGGTATTGATCAGTCCACAAATCCCACTTGGCTCACCAAATTTTGTTCTTCTAGGTTGAAGTGTTCGTCTACTGTAGTACTTTTTTATTTAGATTTCCCTTGTTCTCTCCTATATAGAGAGATGAATTTGGAACTCTAAATCCAACATGGTTTGCAGTAGCTCTTTGAAACTTGACAAAATAAAGGACTTCTCAGTTTTGTCTCTATGGTTTGTTTCCTCTTCAAGTAGGCCTGGCACAGACTGTGGAAAAGCACTTTCATTGAGAAGGGTTGCCAAGCTTCCAAGAAATTACGAGTTTCCGAAATACCAGCAAATATTTTTTCACCAAATCTTGATGATACTTGGTGGTAATGACAAGTCCACAATTCCCACTTGGCTCACCAAATTTTGTTCTTCTATGTTGAAGCGTTCGTTTACAGTAGCAGTTTTCATTTTTAGGTTGCACTCCGTTCTCTCCTATATTGATAGATAAATTTGGAACTCTAAATCCAACATGGTTTGTAGTAGCTCTTTAAAACTTGACAAAATAAAGGAGTTTTCAGTTTTGTCTCTATGATTTGTTTCCGTTTCATATAGCCCTAAGCAGAGACTCTGGAAAAGCACTTTAATTGAAAGGGGTTGCCAAGCTTCCAAGAAAATACGAGTTTCCGAAATACCAGCAAATATTTTTTCACCCAATCTTGATGATACGTGGTGGTAATGACAAGTCCAGAAATCCCACTTGGGTCACCAAATTTTGTTCTTCTAGGTCGAAGCGTTCGTTTACAGTAGCAGTTTTTGTTTTTAGGTTTCACTCTGTTCTCTCCTATATAGATAGATAAATTTGGAACTCTAAATCCAACATGGTTTGTAGTAGCTCTTTGAAACATGACAAAAGAAAGGAGTTCTCAGTTTTGTCTCTATGGTTCGATTCCGCTTCAGTGTAGCCCTAAGCAGAGACTGTGGAAAAGCACTTTCATTGAGAGGGGTTGCCAAGCTTCCAAGAAATTACGAGATTCCGAAATACCAGCAAATATTTTTACACACAATCTTGATGATACTTGGTGGTAATGATCGGTACACAAATCCCACTTGTCTCAGCAAATTTTGTTCTTCTAGGTTGAAGCGTTCGTCTACAGTAGCAGTTTTTATTTTTAGGTTTCACTCTGTTCTCTCCTATATAGATAGATGAATTTGGAACTCTAAATCCAACATGGTTTGTAGTAGGTCTTTGAAACTTGAGAAAATAAAGGAGTTCTCAGTTTTGTCTCTATGATTTTTTTCCTCTTCAAGTAGCCCTAGACAGAGACGGTGGAAAAGCACTTTCATTGAGAGGGGTTGCCTAGCTTCCAAGAAAATACGAGTTTCCGAAATACCAGCAAATATTTTTTCAACCAATCTTGATGATTCGTGGTGGTAATGACTAGTCCACAAATCACACTTGGCTCACCAAATTTTGTTCTTCTAGGTTGAAGCATTCGTTTACAGTAGCAGTTTTTATATTTAGATTTCACTCTGTTCTCTCCTATATAGATAGATGAATTTGGAACTCTAAATCCAACATGGTTTGCAGTAGCTCTTTGAAACTTGACAAAATAAAGTAGTTCTCAGTTTTGTCTCTATTTTTTTTTTCCTCTTCAAGTAGTCCTAGGAACAGACTGTGGAAAAGCAATGTCATTAAGAGGGGTTGCCAAGCTTCCAAGAAATTACGAGTTTCTGAAATACCAGCAAATATTTTTTCACCCAATGTTTTTGATACGTGGTGGTAATGATCGGTACACAAATCCCACTTGACTCACCAAATTTTGTTCTTCTAGGTTGATGCATTCGTTTGCAGTAGCAGTTTTTATTTTTAGGTTTCACTCTGTTCTCTATTATATAGATAGATGAATTTGGAACTCTAAATTCACCATGGTTTGTAGTAGCTCTTTGAAACTTGACAAAATAAAGGACTTCTCAGTTTTGTCTCTATGGTTTGTTTCCTCTTCAAGTAGCCCTGGCACAGACTGTGTAAAAGCACTTTCATTGAGAGGGGTTGCCAAGCTTCCAAGAAATTACGAGTTTCCGAAATACCAGCAAATATTTTTTCACCCAATGTTGATGAAACGTGGTGGTAATGACAAGTACACAAATTACACTTGGCTCACCAAATTTTGTTCTTCTAGGTTGAAGCGTTCGTTTACAGTAGCAGTTTTTATATTTAGGTTGCACTCTGTTCTCTCCTATATAGATAGATGAATTTGGAACACTGAATCCAACATAGTTTGCAGTAGCTCTTTGAAACTTGGCAAAATAAAGTAGTTCTCAGTTTTGTCTCTATGTTTTGTTTTCACTTCAAGTAGTCCTAGGCACAGACTGTGGAAAGGCACTTTCATTGAGAGGGGTGCCAAGCTTCTAAGAAATAATGAGTTTCCGAAATACCAGCAAATATTTTTTCACCCAATCTTGTTGATGCGTGGTGGTAATGACAAGTCCACAAATCCCACTTGGCTCACGAAATTTTGTTCTTCTATGTTGAAGCGTTCGTTTACAGTAGCAGTTTTTATTTTTAGGTTTCAAACTGTTCTCTCGTATTTAGATAGATGAATTTGGAACTCTAAATCCAACATGGTTTGTAGTAGCTCTTTGAAACTTGACAAAATAAAGGAATTCCCAGTTTTGTCTCTATGGTTTGTTTCATCTTCAAGTAGCCCTAGGCACAGAGTGTGGAAAAGCACTTTAATTGAGCGGGGTTGCCAAGCTTCGAAGAAATAATTGGTTTCGAAATACCAGCAAATTTTTTTCACCCAATCTTGATGATACTTGTTGATAATTATAAGTACACAAATCCCATGTGGCTCACCAAATTTTGTTCTTCTAGGTTGAAGCGTTCGTCTACAGTAGCACTTTTTATTTTTAGGTTTCACTCTCTTCTCTCCTATATAGATAGATGAATTTGGAACTCTAAATCCAACATGGTTTGTAGTAGCTTTTTGAAACTTGACAAAACAAAGGAGTTCTCAGTTTTGTCTCTATGGTTTGTTACCTCTTCAAGTAGCCCTAGGCACAGACTGTGGAAAAGCAATTTCATTGAGAGGGGTTGCCAAGCTTCTAAGAAATAAAGAGTTTCCAAAATATCAGCAAATATTTTTTCACCCAATGTTGATGATACTTGGTGGTAATGATCAGTACACAAATCCCACTTTGCTCACCAAATTTTGTTCTTCTGTGTTGAAGCTTTCGTCTACAGTAGCAGTTTTTATTTTTAGGTTTCACTCTGTTCTCTCCTATATAGATAGATTAATTTGGAACTCTAAATCCAACATGGTGTGTAATAGCTCTTTGAAACTTGACAAAGTAAAGGAGTTCTAAGTTTTGTCTCTATGGTTTGTTTCCTCTTCAAGTAGTCCTAGGCACAGACAGTGGAAAAGCACTTTCATTGAGAGGGGTTGACAAGCTTCTAAAAAATAACGAATTTCCGAAATACCAGCAAATATTTTTTCACCCAATCTTGAGGATACTTGGTGGTAATGATTGGTACACAAATCCCAGTTGACTCAGCAAATTTTGTTCTTCTAGGTTGAAGCGTTCATTTACAGTAGCAGTTTATATTTTTAAGTTCCCTCTGTTCTCTCCAATATAGATAGATGAATTTGGAACTGTAAATCCAACATGGTTTGTAGTAGCTCTTTGAAACTTGACAAAATAAAGGAGTTTTCAGTTTTGTCTCTATGATTGGTTTCCGCTTCATGTAGCCCTTAGCAGAGACTGTGGAAAAGCACTTTCATTGAAAGGGTTTGCCAAGCTTCTAAGAAATAACGAGTTTCTGAAATACGAGCAAATATTTTTTCACCCAAACTTGATGATACTTGGTGGTAATGATCGGAACAAAAATCCCACTTGGCTCACCAAATTTTGTTCTTTTATGATGAAGCCTTCGTTTTCAGTAGCAGTTTATATTTTTGGGTTTCACTCTGTTCTCTCCTATATAGATAGATGAATTTGGAACTCTAAATCCAATATGGTTTGTAGTAGCTCTTTGAAACATGACAAAATAAAGGAGTTCTCAGTTTTGACTCTAGGATTTTTTTCCTCTTCAAGTACCCCTAGGCACAGACGGTGGAAAAGCACTTTCATTGAGAGGGGTTGCCAAGCTTCTAAGAAATAACGATTTTCAGAAATACCAGCAAATATTTTTTCACCAAATCTTGATGATGCGTGGTGGTAATGACAATTACACAAATCCCACTTGGCTCACCAATTTTGCTCTTCTAGGTTGAAGCGTTCGTTTACAGTAGCAGTTTACATTTTTAGGTTGTACTCTGTTCTCTCCTATATTGATAGATGAATTTGGATCTCTAAATCCAACATGGTTTGTAGTAGCTCTTTGAAACGTGACAAAATAAAGGACTTCTCAGTTTTGGCTCTATGGTTTGTTTCCTCTTCAAGTAGTCCTGGCACAGACTGTGGAAAAGCACTTTCATTGAGAGGGGTTGCCAAGCTTCTAAGAAATAACGATTTTCAGAAATACCAGCAAATATTTTTTCACCAAATCTTGATGATGCGTGGTGGTAATGACAATTACACAAATCCCACTTGGCTCACCAAATTTTGATCTTCTAGGTTGATGCGTTCGTTTTCAGTAGCAGGTTTTATTTTTAGTTTTCACTCTGTTCTCTCCTATAGAGATAGATGAATTTGGAACACTAAATCAAACATGGATTGTAGTAGCTCTTTGAAACTTGACAAAATAAAGGACTTCTCAGTTTTGTCTCTATGGTTTGTTTCCTCTTCAAGTAGCCCTGGCACTGAGTGTGGAAAAGCACTTTCATTGAAAGGGGTTGCCAAGCTTCTAAGAAATAATGAGTTTCCGAAATACCAGCAAATATTTTTTCACCCAATCTTGCTGATACTTGGTGGTAAGGACATGTACACAAATTCCACTTGGCTCACCAAATTTTCTTCTTCTAGGTTGAAGGCATTCATCTACAGAAGCAGTTTTTATTTTTAGGTTTCACTCTGTTCTTTCCTATATAGATAGATGAATTTGGAACTCTAAATCCAACAGGGTTTCTAGTAGCTCTTTGAAACTTGACAAAAGAAAGGAGTTCTCAGTTTTTGTCTGTATGATTTGTTTCCGCTTCAAGTAGCCCTAAGCAGAGACTGTGGAAAAGCACTTTCATTGAATGAGGTTGCCAAGCTTCCAAGAATTACGAGTTCCTGAAATACCAGCAAATATTTTTCACCCAATCTTGATGATGCGTGGTGGTAATGACAAGTACACAAATCCCACTTGGCTCACCAAATTTTGTTCTTCTAGGTTGAAGCGTTCGTTTACAGTAGCAGTTTTTATATTTAGGTTACACTCTGTTCTCTCCTATATAGATAGATGAATTTGGAACACTAAATCCAACATGGTTTGCAGTAGCTCTTTGAAACTTGACAAAATAAAGTAGTTCTCAGTTTTTTCTCTATGTTTTGTTCCCACTTCAAGTAGTCCTAGGCACAGACTGTGGAAAAGCACTTTCACTGAGAGGGGTTGCAAAGCTTCAAAGAAATAACGAGTTTCTGAAATACCAGCAAATATTTTATAACCCAATCTTGCTGATACTTGGTGGTAAGGACAAGTCCACAAATCCCACATGGCTCACCAAATTTTGTTCTTTTAGTTTGAAGCATTCGTTTACAGTAGCAGTTTTTATTTTTAGGTTTCACTCTGTTCCCTCCTATATATATATAGATGAATTTGGAGCTCTAAATCCAACATGGTTTGTAGTAGCTCTTTGAAACTTGACAAATAAAGGAGTTCTCAGTTTTGTCTCTATGGTTTGTTTCCGCTTCAGTGTAGCCCTAAGAAGAGACTGTGGAAAAGCACTTTCATTGAGAGGGGTTGCCAAGCTTCCAAGAAATTACGAGATTCCGAAATACCAGCAAATATTTTTACACACAATCTTGATGATACTTGGTGGTAATTATCGGTACACAAATCCCACTTTACTCACCAAATTTTGTTCTACTAGGTTGATACGTTCGTTTCAGTAGCAGTTTTTATTTTTAGGTTTCACTCTGTTCTCTCCTATATAGATAAATGAATTTGGAACTCTAAATCCAACATGGTTTGTAGTAGCTCTTTGAAACTTGACAAAATAAAGGACTTCTCAGTTTTGTCTCTATGGTTTGTTTGCTCTTCAAGTAGCCCTGGCACAGACTGTGGAAAAGCACTTTCATTGAGAGGGGTTGACAAGCTTCAAAGAAATAACGATTTTCCGAAATACCAGCAAATATTTTTTCACCCAATCTTGCTGATACTTGGTTGTAAGGACAAGTACACAAATTCCACTTGGCTCACCAAATTTTGTTCTTCTAGTTGAAGCAATCGTCTAGAGTAGCAGTTTTTATTTTTAGGTTTCACTCTGTTCTCTCCTATATAGATAGATGAATTTGGAACTCTAAATCCAACATAGTTTGTAGTAGCTCTATGAAAATTGACAAAATAAAGGAGTTCTCAGTTTGGTCTCTATGCTTTGTTTCCGCTTCAGTGTAGCCCTAAGCAGAGACTGTGGAAAAGCACTTTCATTGAGAGGGTTGCCAAGCTTCCAAGAAGTTACGAGATTCCGAAATACCAGCAAATATTTTTACACCCAAACTTGATGATACTTGGTGGTAATGATCGGTACACAAATCCCACTTGTCTCACCAAATTTTGTTATTCTAGGTTGAAGCGTTCGTCTACAGTAGCAGTTTTTATTTTTTAGGTTTCACTCTGTTCTCTCCTATATAGATAGATGAATTTGGAATTCTAAATCCAACATGGTTTGTAGTAGGTCTTTGAAACTTGACAAAATAAAGGAGTTCTAAGTTTTGTCTCTAGGATTTTTTTCCTCTTCAAGTACCCCTAGGCACAGACGGTGGAAGAGCACTTTCATTGAGAGGGGTTGCCAAGCTTCCAAGAAAATACGAGTTTCCGAAATACCAGGCAAATATTTTTTCACCAAATCTTGATGATGCGTGGTGGTAATGACAAGTCCACAAATCCCACTTGGCTCACCAAATTTTGTTCTTCTAGGTTGAAGCATTCGTTTACAGTAGCAGTTTTTATTTTTTAGGTTGCACTCTGTTCTCTCCTATATTGATAGATGAATTTGGAACTCTAAATCAACATGGTTTGTAGTAGCTCTTTGAAACTTGACAAAAGAAAGGTGTTTTCAGTTTTGTCTCAATGATTTGTTTCCGCTTCATGTAGCCCTAAGCAGAGACTGTGGAAAAGCACTTTCATTGAAAGGGGTTGCCAAGCTTCAAGAAATTACGAGTTTCCGAAATACCAGCAAATATTTTTTCACCCAACGTTGATGATACGTGGTGGTAATGACAAGTACACAAATCCCACTTGGCTCACCAAATTTTGTTCTTCTAGGTTGAAGCATTCGTTTACAGTAGCAGTTTTTATATTTAGGTTTCACTCTGTTCTCTCCTATATAGATAGATGAATTTGGAACTCTAAATCCAACATGGTTTGCAGTAGCTCTTTGAAACTTGACAAAATAAAGGAGTTCTCCGTTTTGTCTCTAGGATTTTTTTCCTCTTCAAGTACCCCTAGGCACAGACGGTGGAAAAGCACTTTCATTGAGAGGGGTTCCCAAGCTTCCAAGAAAATACGAGTTTCCGAAATACCAGCAAATATTTTTTCACCCAATCTTGATGATGCGTGGTGGTAATGACAAGTCCACATATTCCACTTGGCTCACCAAATTTTGTTCTTCTAGGTTGAAGCGTTCGTTTACAGTAGCAGTTTTCATTTTTAGGTTGCACTCTGTTCTCTCCCATATTGATAGATGAATTTGGAACTCTAAATACAACATGGTTTGTAGTAGCTCTATGAAACGTGACAAAATAAAGGAGTTCTCAGTTTTATCTCTATGATTGGTTTCCGCTTCAGTGTAGCCCTAAGCAGAGACTGTGGAAAAGCACTTTCATTGAGAGGGGTTGCCAAGCTTCCAAGAAATTACGAGATTCCGAAATACCAGCAAATATTTTTACACCCAATCTTGATGATACTTGGTGGTAATGATCGGTACTCAAATCCCAATTTTCTCACCAAATTTTGTTCTTCTAGGTTGAAGCGTTCGTCTACAGTAGCAGTTTTTATATTTAGGTTTCACTCTGTTCTCTCCTATATAGATAGATAAATTTGGAACTCTAAATCCAACATGGTTTGTAGTAGCTCTTTGAAACTTGACAAAAATACAGGAGTTCTAAGTTTTGTCTCTATGGTTTGTTTCCTCTTCAATTAGCCTAGGCACAGACGGTGGAAAAGCACTTTCATTGAGAGCGGTTGCCAACCTTCTAAGAAATAACGAGTTTCCGAAATACCAGGAAATAGATTTTAACCCAATTTTCATGATACTTGGTGGTATTGATCAGTCCACAAATCCCACTTGGCTCACCAAATTTTGTTCTTCTAGGTTGAAGTGTTCGTCTACTGTAGTACTTTTTTATTTAGGTTTCCCTTGTTCTCTCCTATATAGAGAGATGAATTTGGAACTCTAAATCCAACATGGTTTGCAGTAGCTCTTTGAAACTTGACAAAATAAAGGACTTCTCAGTTTTGTCTCTATGGTTTGTTTCCTCTTCAAGTAGGCCTGGCACAGACTGTGGAAAAGCACTTTCATTGAGAAGGGTTGCCAAGCTTCCAAGAAATTACGAGTTTCCGAAATACCAGCAAATATTTTTTCACCAAATCTTGATGATACTTGGTGGTAATGACAAGTCCACAATTCCCACTTGGCTCACCAAATTTTGTTCTTCTATGTTGAAGCGTTCGTTTACAGTAGCAGTTTTCATTTTTAGGTTGCACTCCGTTCTCTCCTATATTGAAGATAAATTTGGAACTCTAAATCCAACATGGTTTGTAGTAGCTCTTTAAAACTTGACAAAATAAAGGAGTTTTCAGTTTTGTCTCTATGATTTGTTTCCGTTTCATATAGCCCTAAGCAGAGACTCTGGAAAAGCACTTTAATTGAAAGGGGTTGCAAGCTTCCAAGAAAATACGAGTTTCCGAAATACCAGCAAATATTTTTTCACCCAATCTTGATGATACGTGGTGGTAATGACAAGTCCAGAAATCCCACTTGGGTCACCAAATTTTGTTCTTCTAGGTCGAAGCGTTCGTTTACAGTAGCAGTTTTTGTTTTTAGGTTTCACTCTGTTCTCTCCTATATAGATAGATAAATTTGGAACTCTAAATCCAACATGGTTTGTAGTAGCTCTTTGAAACGTGACAAAAGAAAGGAGTTCTCAGTTTGTCTCTATGGTTCGATTCCGCTTCAGTGTAGCCCTAAGCAGAGACTGTGGAAAAGCACTTTCATTGAGAGGGGTTGCCAAGCTTCCAAGAAATTACGAGATTCCGAAATACCAGCAAATATTTTTACACACAATCTTGATGATACTTGGTGGTAATGATCGGTACACAAATCCACTTGTCTCAGCAAATTTTGTTCTTCTAGGTTGAAGCGTTCGTCTACAGTAGCAGTTTTTTATTTTTAGGTTTCACTCTGTTCTCTCCTATATAGATAGATGAATTTGGAACTCTAAATCCAACATGGTTTGTAGTAGGTCTTTGAAACTTGAGAAAATAAAGAGTTCTCAGTTTTGTCTCTATGATTTTTTTCCTCTTCAAGTAGCCCTAGACAGAGACGGTGGAAAAGCACTTTCATTGAGAGGGGTTGCCTAGCTTCCAAGAAAATACGAGTTTCCGAAATACCAGCAAATATTTTTTCACCCAATCTTGATGATTCGTGGTGGTAATGACTAGTCCACAAATCACACTTGGCTCACCAAATTTTGTTCTTCTAGGTTGAAGCATTCGTTTACAGTAGCAGTTTTATATTTAGATTTCACTCTGTTCTCTCCTATATAGATAGATGAATTTGGAACTCTAAATCCAACATGGTTTGCAGTAGCTCTTTGAAACTTGACAAAATAAAGTAGTTCTCAGTTTTGTCTCTATGTTTTTTTCCTCTTCAAGTAGTCCTAGGCACAGACTGTGGAAAAGCAATGTCATTGAGAGGGGTTGCCAAGCTTCCAAGAAATTACGAGTTCCGAAATACCAGCAATATTTTTTCACCCAATGTTTTTGATACGTGGTGGTAATGATCGGTACACAAATCCCACTTGACTCACCAAATTTTGTTCTTCTAGATTGATGCATTCGTTTGCAGTAGCAGTTTTTATTTTTAGGTTTCACTCTGTTCTCTCCTATATAGATAGATGAATTTGGAACTCTAAATTCACCATGGTTTGTAGTAGCTCATTGAAACTTGACAAATAAAGGACTTCTCAGGTTTTGTCTCTATGGTTTGTTTCCTCTTCAAGTAGCCCTGGCACAGACTGTGTAAAAGCACTTTCATTGAGAGGGGTTGCCAAGCTTCCAAGAAATTACGAGTTTCCGAATACCAGCAAATATTTTTTCACCCAATGTTGATGAAACGTGGTGGTAATGACAAGTACACAAATTACACTTGGCTCACCAAATTTTGTCTTCTAGGTTGAAGCGTTCGTTTACAGTAGCAGTTTTTATATTTAGGTTGCACTCTGTTCTCTCCTATATAGATAGATGAATTTGGAACACTGAATCCAACATAGTTTGCAGTAGCTCTTTGAAACTTGGCAAAATAAAGTAGTTCTCAGTTTTGTCTCTATGTTTTGTTTTCACTTCAAGTAGTCCTAGGCACAGACTGTGGAAAGGCACTTTCATGAGAGGGGTGCCAAGCTTCTAAGAAATAATGAGTTTCCGAAATACCAGCAAATATTTTTTCACCCAATCTTGTTGATGCGTGGTGGTAATGACAAGTCCACAAATCCCACTTGGCTCACGAAATTTTGTTCTTCTATGTTGAAGCGTTCGTTTACAGTAGCAGTTTTTATTTTTAGGTTTCAAACTGTTCTCTCCTATTTAGATAGATGAATTTGGAACTCTAAATCCAACATGGTTTGAAGTAGCTCTTTGAAACTTGACAAAATAAAGGAATTCCCAGTTTTGTCTCTATGGTTTGTTTCATCTTCAAGTAGCCCTAGGCACAGAGTGTGGAAAAGCACTTTAATTGAGCGGGGTTGCCAAGCTTCGAAGAAATAATTGGTTTCGAAATACCAGCAAATTTTTTTCACCCAATCTTGATGATACTTGTTGATAATTATAAGTACACAAATCCCACGTGGCTCACCAAATTTTGTTCTTCTAGGTTGAAGCGTTCGTCTACAGTAGCACTTTTTATTTTTTAGGTTTCACTCTCTTCTCTCCTATATAGATAGATGAATTTGGAACTCTAAATCCAACATGGTTTGTAGTAGCTTTTTGAAACTTGACAAAACAAAGGAGTTCTCAGTTTTGTCTCTATGGTTTGTTACCTCTTCAAGTAGCCCTAGGCACAGACTGTGGAAAAGCAATTTCATTGAGAGGGGTTGCCAAGCTTCTAAGAAATAAAGAGTTTCCAAAATATCAGCAAATATTTTTTCACCCAATGTTGATGATACTTGGTGGTAATGATCAGTACACAAATCCCACTTTGCTCACCAAATTTTGTTCTTCTGTGTTGAAGCTTTCGTCTACAGTAGCAGTTTTTATTTTTAGGTTTCACTCTGTTCTCTCCTATATAGATAGATTAATTTGGAACTCTAAATCCAACATGGTGTGTAATAGCTCTTTGAAACTTGACAAAGTAAAGGAGTTCTAAGTTTTGTCTCTATGGTTTGTTTCCTCTTCAAGTAGTCCTAGGCACAGACAGTGGAAAAGCACTTTCATTGAGAGGGGTTGACAAGCTTCTAAAAAATAACGAATTTCCGAAATACCAGCAAATATTTTTTCCCCCAATCTTGAGGATACTTGGTGGTAATGATTGGTACACAAATCCCAGTTGACTCAGCAAATTTTGTTCTTCTAGGTTGAAGCGTTCATTTACAGTAGCAGTTTATATTTTTAAGTTCCCTCTGTTCTCTCCAATATAGATAGATGAATTTGGAACTGTAAATCCAACATGGTTTGTAGTAGCTCTTTGAAACTTGACAAATAAAGGAGTTTTCAGTTTTGTCTCTATGATTGGTTTCCGCTTCATGTAGCCCTTAGCAGAGACTGTGGAAAAGCACTTTCATTGAAAGGGTTTGCCAAGCTTCTAAGAAATAACGAGTTTCCGAAATACGAGCAAATATTTTTTCACCCAAACTTGATGATACTTGGTGGTAATGATCGGAACAAAAGTCCCACTTGGCTCACCAAATTTTGTTCTTCTATGATGAAGCCTTCGTTTTCAGTAGCAGTTTATATTTTTGGGTTTCACTCTGTTCTCTCCTATATAGATAGATGAATTTGGAACTCTAAATCCAATATGGTTTGTAGTAGCTCTTTGAAACATGACAAAATAAAGGAGTTCTCAGTTTTGACTCTAGGATTTTTTTCCTCTTCAAGTACCCCTAGGCACAGACGGTGGAAAAGCACTTTCATTGAGAGGGGTTGCCAAGCTTCTAAGAAATAACGATTTTCAGAAATACCAGCAAATATTTTTTCACCAAATCTTGATGATGCGTGGTGGTAATGACAATTACACAAATCCCACTTGGCTCACAAATTTTGCTCTTCGAGGTTGAAGCGTTCGTTTACAGTAGCAGTTTACATTTTTAGGTTGTACTCTGTTCTCTCCTATATTGAGAGATGAATTTGGATCTCTAAATCCAACATGGTTTGTAGTAGCTCTTTGAAACGTGACAAAATAAAGGACTTCTCAGTTTTGTCTCTATGGTTTGTTTCCTCTTCAAGTAGTCCTGGCACAGACGGTGGAAAAGCACTTCATTGAGAGCGGTTGCCAAGCTTCTAAGAAATAACGAGTTTCCGAAATACCAGGAAATAGGATTTTAACCCAATTTTCATGATACTTGGTGGTATTGATCAGTCCACAAATCCCACTTGGCTCACCAAATTTTTTTCTTCTAGGTTGAAGTGTTCGTCTACTGTAGTACTTTTTTATTTAGGTTTCCCTTGTTCTCTCCTATATAGAGAGATGAATTTGGAACTCTAAATCCAACATGGTTTGCAGTAGCTCTTTGAAACTTGACAAAATAAAGGACTTCTCAGTTTTGTCTCTATGGTTTGTTTCCTCTTCAAGTAGGCCTGGCACAGACTGTGGAAAAGCACTTTCATTGAGAAGGGTTGCCAAGCTTCCAAGAAATTACGAGTTTCCGAAATACCAGCAAATATTTTTTCACCAAATCTTGATGATACTTGGTGGTAATGACAAGTCCACAATTCCACTTGGCTCACCAAATTTTGTTCTTCTATGTTGAAGCGTTCGTTTACAGTAGCAGTTTTCATTTTTAGGTTGCACTCCGTTCTCTCCTATATTGATAGATAAATTTGGAACTCTAAATTCAACATGGTTTGTAGTAGCTCTTTAAAACTTGACAAAATAAAGGAGTTTTCAGTTTTGTCTCTATGATTTGTTTCCGTTTCATATAGCCCTAAGCAGAGACTCTGGAAAAGCACTTTAATTGAAAGGGGTTGCCAAGCTTCCAAGAAAATACGAGTTTCCGAAATACCAGCAAATATTTTTTCACCCAATCTTGATGATACGTGGTGGTAATGACAAGTCCAGAAATCCCACTTGGGTCACCAAATTTTGTTCTTCTAGGTCGAAGCGTCGTTTACAGTAGCAGTTTTTGTTTTTAGGTTTCACTCTGTTCTCTCCTATATAGATAGATAAATTTGGAACTCTAAATCCAACATGGTTTGTAGTAGCTCTTTGAAACGTGACAAAAGAAAGGAGTTCTCAGTTTTGTCTCTATGGTTCGATTCGCTTCAGTGTAGACCTAAAAAGAGACTGTGGAAAAGCCCTTTCATTGAGAGGGGTTGCCAAGCTTCCAAGAAATTACAAGATTCCGAAATACCAGCAAATATTTTTACACACATCTTGATGATACTTGGTGGTAATGATCGGTACACAAATCCCACTTGTCTCAGCAAATTTTGTTCTTCTAGGTTGAAGCGTTCGTCTACAGTAGCAGTTTTTATTTTTAGGTTTCACTCTGTTCTCTCCTATATAGATAGATGAATTTGGAACTCTAAATCAAACATGGTTTGCAGTAGCTCTTTGAAACTTGACAAAATAAAGTAGTTCTCAGTTTTGTCTCTATGTTTTTTTTCCTCTTCAAGTAGTCCTAGGCACAGACTGTGGAAAAGCAATGTCATTGAGAGGGGTTGCCAAGCTTCCAAGAAATTACGAGTTTCCGAAATACCAGCAAATATTTTTTCACCCAATGTTTTTGATACGTGGTGGTAATGATCGGTACACAAATCCCACTTGACTCACCAAATTTTGTTCTTCTAGGTTGATGCATTCGTTTGCAGTAGCAGTTTTATTTTTAGGTTTCACTCTGTTCTCTCCTATATAGATAGATGAATTTGGAACTCTAAATTCACCATGGTTTGTAGTAGCTCTTTGAAACTTGACAAAATAAAGGACTTCTCAGTTTTGTCTCTATGGTTTGTTTCCTCTTCAAGTAGCCCTGGCACAGACTGTGTAAAAGCACTTTCATTGAGAGGGGTTGCCAAGCTTCCAAGAAATTACGAGTTTCCGAAATACCAGCAAATATTTTTTCACCCAGTGTTGATGAAACGTGGTGGTAATGACAAGTACACAAATTACACTTGGCTCACCAAATTTTGTTCTTCTAGGTTGAAGCGTTCGTTAACAGTAGCAGTTTTTATATTTAGGTTGCACTCTGTTCTCTCCTATATAGATAGATGAATTTGGAACACTGAATCCAACATAGTTTGCAGTAGCTCTTTGAAACTTGGCAAAATAAAGTAGTTCTCAGTTTTGTCTCTATGTTTTGTTTTCACTTCAAGTAGTCCTAGGCACAGACTGTGGAAAGGCACTTTCATTGAGAGGGGTGCCAAGCTTCTAAGAAATAATGAGTTTCCGAAATACCAGCAAATATTTTTTCACCAATCTTGTTGATGCGTGGTGGTAATGACAAGTCACAAATCCCACTTGGCTCACGAAATTTTGTTCTTCTATGTTGAAGCGTTCGTTTACAGTAGCAGTTTTTATTTTAGGTTTCACTCTATTCTCTCCTATATAGATAGATGAATTTGGAACTCTAAATCCAACATGGTTTGTAGTAGCTCTTTGAAACTTGACAAAATAAAGGAGTTCTAAGTTTTGTCTCTATGGTTTGTTTCCTCTTCAAGTAGCCCTGGCAAAGACTGTGGAAAAGCACTTTCATTGAGAGGGGTTGCCAAGCTTCTAAGAAATAACGAGTTTCCGAAACACCAGCAAATATTTTTTCACCCAATCTTGCTGATACTTGGTGGTAAGGACAAGTACACAAATCCACTTGGCTCACCAAATTTTGTTTTTCTAGGTTGAAGCATTCGTCTACAGTAGCAGTTTTTATTTTTAGGTTTCACTCTGTTCTCTGTTATATAGATAGATGAATTTGGAACTCTAAATCCAACAAGGTTTGTAGTAGCTCTTTGAAACTTGACAACATAAAGGAGTTCTCAGTTTTGACTTAAGATTTGTTTCCTCTTCAAGTAGCCCTAAGCCGAGACTGTGGAAAAGCACTTTCATTGAGAGGGGTTGCCAAGCTTCCAAGAAAATACGAGTTTCCGAAATACCAGCAAATATTTTTTCACCCAATCTTGATGATACTTGGTGGTAATGATCTGTACACAAATCCCCCTTGGCTCACCAAATTTTGTTCTTCTAGGTTTTAGCGTTCGTCTACAGTAGCAGTTTTTATATTTAGGTTTCCTCTGTTCTCTCCTATATAGATAGATGAATTTGGAACTCTAAATCCAACATGGTTTGCAGTAGCTCTTTGAAACTTGACAAAATAAAGTAGTTCTCAGTTTTGTCTCTATGTTTTTTTCCTCTTCATGTAGTCCTAGGCACAGACTGTGGAAAAGCAATGTCATTGAGAGGGTTGCCAAGCTTCCAAGAAATTACGAGTTTCCGAAATACCAGCAAATATTTTTTCACCCAATGTTTTTGATACGTGGTGGTAATGATCGGTACACAAATCCACTTGACTCACCAAATTTTGTTCTTCTAGGTTGATGCATTCGTTTTCAGTAGCAGTTTTTATTTTTAGGTTTCACTCTGTTCTCTCCTATATAGATAGATGAATTTGGAACTCTAAATTCACCATGGTTTGTAGTAGCTTTTTGAAACTTGACAAAATAAAGAACTTCTCAGTTTTGCCTCTATGGTTTGTTTCCTCTTCAAGTAGCCCTGGCACAGACTGTGGAAAAGCACTTTCATTGAAAGGGGTTGCCAAGCTTCCAAGAAATTACGAGTTTCCGAAATACCAGCAAATATTTTTTCACCCAATCTTGTTGATGCGTGGTGGTAATGACAAGTCCACAAATCCCACTGGGCTCACGAAATTTTGTTCTTCTAGGTTGAAGCGTTCGTTTACAGTAGCAGTTTTTATTAGGTTTCCCTCTGTTCTCTCCTATATAGATAGATGAATTTGGAACTCTAAATCCAACATGGTTTGCAGTAGCTCTTTGAAACTTGACAAAATAAAGGACTTCTCAGTTTTGTCTCTATGTTTTTTTTTCCTCTTCAAGTAGTCCTAGGCACAGACTGTGGAAAAGCAATGTCATTGAGAGGTGTTGTCAAGCTTCCAAGAAATTACGAGTTTCCGATATACCAGCAAATATTTTTTCACCCAATGTTTTTGATACGTGGTGGTAATGATCGGTACACAAATCCCACTTGACTCACCAAATTTTGTTCTTCTAGGTTGATGCATTCGTTTTCAGTAGCAGTTTTTATTTTTAGGTTTCACTCTATTCTCTCCTATATAGATAGATGAATTTGGAACTCTAAATTCACCATGGTTTGTAGTAGCTCTTTGAAACTTGACAAAATAAAGGACTTCTCAGTTTTGTCTCTATGGTTTGTTTCCTCTTCAAGTAGCCCTGGCACAGACTGTGTAAAAGCACTTTCATTGAGAGGGGTTGCCAAGCTTCAAAGAAATTACGAGTTTCTGAAATACCAGCAATAATTTTTTCACCCAATGTTGATGATACGTGGTGGTAATGACAAGTACACAAATTACACTTGGCTCACCAATTTTGTTCTTCTAGGTTGAAGCGTTCGTTTACAGTAGCAGTTTTTATATTTAGGTTGCACTCTGTTCTCTCCTATATAGATAGATGAATTTGGAACACTGAATCCAACATAGTTTGCAGTAGCTCTTTGAAACTTGGCAAAATAAAGTAGTTCTCAGTTTTGTCTCTATGTTTTGTTACCACTTCAACTAGTCCTAGGCACAGACTGTGGAAAGGCACTTTCATTGAGAGGGGTTGCCAAGCTTCTAAGAAATAACGAGTTTCCGAAATACCAGCAAATATTTTTTCACCCAATCTTGGTGAAACTTGGTGGTAAGGACAAGTACACAATTCCCACTTGGCTCACCAGATTTTTTCTTCTAGGTTGAAGCATTCGTCTACAGTAGAAGTTTTTATTTTTAGGTTTCACTCTGTTCTCTGTTATATAGATAGATGAATTTGGAACTCTAAATCCAACATGGTTTGTAGTAGCTCTTTGAAACTTTACAAAATAAAAGACTTCTCAGTTTTTTCTCTATGGTGTGTTTCCTCTTCAAGTAGCCCTGGCACAGACTGTGGAAAAGCACTTTCATTGAGAGGGGTTGCCAAGTTTCTATGAAATAACGATTTTCCGAAATACCAGCAAATATTTTTTCACCCAATCTTGCTGATACGTGGTGGTAATGATCAGCACACAAATCCCACTTGACTCACCAAATTTTATTCTTCTAGGTTGATGCGTTCGTTTTCAGTAGCAGTTTTTATTTTTAGGTTTCACTCTGTTCTCTATTATATAGATAGATGAATTTGGAACTCTAAATCCAACATGGTTTGTAGTAGCTCTTTGAAACTTGACAACATAAAGGAGTTCTCATTTTTGACTTAAGATTTGTTTCCTCTTCAAGTAGCCCTAAGCCGAGACTGAGGACAAGCACTTTCATTGAGAGATGTTGCCAAGCTTCCAAGAAATTACAAGATTCCGAAATACCAGCAAATATTTTTACACCCAATCTTGATGATACTTTGTGGTAATGATCGGTACACAAATCCCACTTGTCTCACCAAATTTTGTTGTTCTAGTTTGAAGCGTTTGTCTACAGTAGCAGTTTTTATATTTAGATTTCACTCTGTTCTCTGCTATATAAATAGATGAATTTGGAACTCTACATCCAACATGGTTTGTAGTAGCTCTTTGAAACTTGACAAAATAAAGGAGTTCTAAATTTTTTCTCTATTGTTTGTTTCCTCCTCAAGTAGCCCTAGGCACAGACGGTGGAAAAGAACATTCATTGAGAGGGGTTGCAAAACTTCTAAGAAATAACGAGTTTCCGAAATACCAGCAAATATTTTTCACCCAATCTTGATGATACTTGGTGGTAATGATCGGTACACAAATCCCACTTGTCTCACCAAATTTTGTTCTTCTCGGTTGAAGGTTCGTCTACAGTAGCAGTTTTTATATTTAGGTTTCACTCTGTTCTCTGTTATATAGACAGATGAATTTGGAACTCTAAATCCAACATGGTTTGTAGTAGCTCTTTGCAACTTGACAAAATAAAGGAGTTCTCAGTTTTGTCTCTCTGATTTGTTTCCTCTTCAAGTAGCCGAGGCACAGACGGTGGAAAAGCACTTTCATTGAGAGGGGTTGCCAAGCTTCCAAGAAAATACGAGTTTCCGAAATACCAGCAAATATTTTTTCACCCAATCTTGATGATGCGTGGTGGTAATGACAAGTCCAGAATTCCCACTTGGCTCACCAAATTTTGTTCTTCTAGGTTGAAGCGTTCGTTTACAGTAGCAGTTTTCATTTTTAGGTTGCACTCTGTTCTCTCCTATATTGATAGATAAATTTGGAACTCTAAATCCAACATGGTTTGTAGTAGCTCTTTGAAACTTGACAAAATAAAGGAGTTTTCAGTTTTGTCTCTATGATTTGTTTCCGTTTCATGTAGCCCTAAGCAGAGACTGTGGAAAAGCACTTTCATTGAAAGGGGTTGCCAAGCTTCCAAGAAATTACGAGTTTCCGAAATACCAGCAAATATTTTTTCACCCAATGTTGATGATACGTGGTAGTAATGATCGTACACAAATTTCACTTGGTTCACCAAATTTTGTTCTTCTAGGTTGAAGCGTTCGTCTACTGTAGCAGTTTTTATAATTAGGTTTCCCACTGTTCTCTCCAATATTGATAGATGAATTTGGAACTCTAAATCCAACATGGTTTGTAGTAGCTCGTTGAAACTTGACAAAAAAAGTAGTTCTCTGTTTTTTCTCTATGTTTTGTTTCCTCTTCAAGTAGTCCTAGGCACAGACTGTGGAAAAGCTCTTTAATTGAGAGGGGTTGCCAAGCTTCTAACAAATAACGAGTTTCCGAAATACCAGCAAATATTTTTTCACCGAATCTTGATGATACTTGGTGGTAATGATCAGTACACAAATCCCACTTGGCTCACCAAAATTTGTTCTTCTAGGTTGAAGCTTTCGTTTACAGTAGCACTTTTACTTTTAGGTTTCACTCTGTTCTCTCCTATATAGATAGATGAATTTGGAACTCTAAATCCAACATGGTTTGTAGTAACTCTTTGAAACTTGAAAAAATAAAGGAGTTCTCAGTTTTGTCTCTATGGATTGTTTCCTCTTCAAGTAGCACTAGGCACTGACTGTGGAAAAGCACTTTCATTGAGAAGGATTGCGAAGCTTCTAAGAAATAACGAGTTTCCGAAATACCAGCAAATATTTTTTCACCCAATCTTGATGATACTTGGTGGTGATGATCGGTACACAAATCCCACTTGGCTCACCAAATTTTGTTCTTCTAGGTTGAAGCGTTCGTCTACAGTAGCAATTTTTATATTTAGGTTTCACTCTTTTCTCTCCTATATAGATAGATGAATTTGGAACTCTAAATCCAACATGGTTTGTAGTGGCTTTTTGAAACTTGAGAAAATAAAGTAATTCTCTGTTTTGTCTCTATGGTTTGTTTCCTCTTCAAGTAGCCCTAGGCACAGACGGTGGATACGCACTTTCATTGAGAGGGTTCCAAGAAATTACTAGTTTCCGAAATACCAGCAAATATTTTTTCACCCAAACTTGATGATACTTGGTGTTTACAATCGGTACACAAATTCCACATGACTCACCTAATTTTATTCTTCTAGGTTGAAGCGTTCGTTTTCAGTAGCAGTGTTTATTTTTAGGTTTCACTCTGTTCTCTCCTATATAGATAGATGAATTTGGAATTCTAAATCCAACATGGTTTGTAGTAGCTCTTTGAAACTTGACAAAATAAAGGACTTCTCAGTTTTGTCTCTATGGTTTGTTTGCTCTTCAAGTAGCCCTGGCACAGACTGTGGAAAAGCACTTTCATTGAGAGGGGTTGACAAGCTTCAAAGAAATAACGATTTTCCGAAATACCAGACAATATTTTTTCACCCCATCTTGCTGATACTTGGTTGTAAGGACAAGTACACAAATCCCACTTGTCTCACAAAATTTTGTTCTTAAGGTTGAAGCGTTCGTCTACAGTAGCAGTTTTTATTTTTAGGTTTCACTCTGTTCTCTCCTATATAGATAGATGAATTTGGAACTCTAAATCCAACATGGTTTGTAGTAGGTTTTGAAACTTGACAAAATAAAGGAGTTCTCAGTTTTGCCTCTATGATTTTTTTCCTCTTCAAGTAGCCCTAGGCACAGACGGTGGAAAAGCACTTTCATTGAGAGGGGTTGCCTTGCTTCCAAGAAAATACGAGTTTCCGAAATACCAGCAAATATTTTTTCACCCAATGTTGATGATTCGTGGTGGTAATGACTAGTCCACAAATCCCACTTGGCTCACCAAATTTTGTTCTTCTAGGTTGAAGCATTCGTTTACAGTAGCAGTTTTTATATTTAGATTTCACTCTGTTCTCTGCTATATAGATAGATGAATTTGGAACTCTACATCCAACATGGTTTGTAGTAGCTCTTTGAAACTTGACAAAAATAATGGAGTTCTAAATTTTTTCTCTATTGTTTGTTTCCTCCTCAAGTAGCCCTAGGCACAGACGGTGGAAAAGACTTTCATTGAGAGGGGTTGCCAAACTTCTAAGAAATAACGAGTTTCCGAAATACCAGAAAATATTTTTTAACCCAATGTTGATGATACTTCGTGGTAATGATCAGTACACAAATCCCACATGGCTCACCAAATTTTGATCTTCTAGGTTGAAGCGTTCGTCTACAGTAGCAGTTTTTATATTTAGGTGTCACTCTGTTCTCTGCTATATAGATAGATGAATTTGGAACTCTAAATCCAACATGGTTTGTAGTAGCTCTTAGAAACTTGACAAAACAAAGGAGTTCTACGTTTTGTCTCTATGGTTTGTTTCCTCTTCAAGTAGCCCTAGGCACAGACGGTGGAAAAGCACTTTCATAGAGAGGGGTTGCCATATTCTAAGAAATAACGAGTTTCTGAAATACCAGCAAATATTTTTTAACCCAATGTTGATGATACTTGGTGGTATGATCAGTCCACAAATCTCACAAGGCTCACCAATTTTTTCTTCTAGGTTGAAGCTTTCGTCTACTGTAGTAATTTTTTATTTAAGTTACCCTCTGTTCTCTCCTATATAGGTAGATGAATTTGGAACTCTAAATCCAACATGGTTTGCAGTAGCTCTTTGAAACTTGACAAAATAATGTAGTTCTCAGTTTTGTCTCTATGATTTGTTTCCGCTTCAAGTAGCCCTAAGCAGAGACTGTGGAAAAGCACTTTCATTGAGAGGGGTTGCCAAACTTCCTAGAAATTACGAGTTTCCGAAATACCAGCAAATATTTTTTCACCCAATCTTGATGATACTTGGTGGTAATCACAAGTTCACAATTCCCACTTGGCTCACCAAATTTTGTTCTTCTATGTTGAAGCATTCGTTTACAGTAGCAGTTTTCATTTTTAGGTTGCACTCTGTTCTCTCCTATATTGATAGATAAATTTGGAACTCTAAATCCAACATGGTTTGTAGTAGCTCTTTGAAACTTGACAAAATAAAAGAGTTTGCAGTTTTGTCTCTATGATATGTTTCCGTTTCATATAGCCTTAAGCAGAGACTGTGGAAAAGCACTTTCATTGAAAGGGGTTGCCAAGCTTCCAAGAAAATACGAGTTTCCGAAATACCAGCAAATATTTTTTCACCCAATCTTGATGATACTTGGTGGTAATGATGGGTACACAAATCCCACTTGTCTCACCAAATTTTGTTCTTCTCGGTTGAAGGTTCGTCTACAGTAGCAGTTTTTATATTTAGGTTTCACTCTGTTCTCTGTTATATAGACAGATGAATTTGGAACTCTAAATCCAACATGGTTTGCAGTAGCTCTTTGAAACTTGACAAAATAAAGTAGTTCTCAGTTTTGTCTCTATGTTTTTTTTTCCTCTTCAAGTAGTCCTAGGCACAGACTGTGGAAAAGCAATGTCATTGAGAGGGGTTGCCAAGGTTCCAAGAAATTATGAGTTTCCGAAATACCAGCAAATATTTTTTCACCCAATGTTTTTGATACTTGGTGGTAATGATCGGTACACAAATCCCACTTGATTCACCAAATTTTGTTCTTCTAGGTTGATGCATTCGTTTTCAGTAGCAGTTTTTATTTTTAGGTTTCACTCTGTTCTCTCCTATCTAGATAGATGAATTTGGAACTCTAAATTCAACATGGTTTGTAGTAGCTCTTTGAAGCTTGACAAAATAAAGGACTTCTCAGTTTTGTCTCTATGGTTTGTTTCCTCTTCAAGTACCCCTGACACAGACTGTGTAAAAGCACTTTCATTGAGAGGGGTTGCCAAGCTTCAAAGAAATTACGAGTTTCCGAAATACCAGCAAATATTTTTTCACCCAATGTTGATGATACGTGGTGGTAATTACAAGTACACAAATTACACTTGGCTCACCAAATTTTCTTCTTCTAGGTTGAAGTGTTCGTTTACAGTAGCAGTTTTTATATTTAGGTTGCACTCTGTTCTCTCCTATATAGATAGGTGAATTTGGAACACTGAATCCAACATAGTTTGCAGTAGCTCTTTGAAACTTGGCAAAATAAAGTAGTTCTCAGTTTTGTCTCTATGTTTTGTTTCCACTTCAAGTAGTCCTAGGCACAGACTGTGGAAAGGCACTTTCATTGAGAGGGGTTGCCAAGCTTCTAAGAATAATGAGTTTCCGAAATACCAGCAAATATTTTTTCACCCAATCTTGTTGATGCGTGGTGGTAATGACAAGTCCACAAATCCCACTTGGCTCACCAAATTTTGTTCTTCTATGTTGAAGCGTTCGTTTACAGTAGCAGTTTTTATTTTAGGTTTCACTCTATTCTCTCCTATATAGATAGATAAATTTGGAACTCTAAATCCAACATGGTTTGTAGTAGCTCTTTGAAACTTGATAAAATAAAGGAGTTCTCAGTTTTGTCTCTATTGTTTGTTTCCTCTTCAAGTAGTCCTGGCACAGACTGTGGAAAAGCACTTTCATTGAGAGGGGTTGCCAAGCTTCTAAGAAATAACGAGTTTCCAAAATACCAGCAAATATTTTTTCACCCTATCTTGATGATACTTGGTGGTAAGGACAAGTACACAAATCCCATTTGCTTAAAAAATTTGGTTCTTCTAGGTTGAAGCATTCGTCTACAGTAGCAGTTTTCATTTTTAGGTTTCACTCTGTTCTCTCCTATATAGATATTTGAATTTTGAACTCTAAATCCAACATGGTTTCTAGTAGCTCTTTGAAACATGACAAAATAAAGGAGGTCTCAGTTTTGTCTCTATGATTTGTTTCCACTTCACGTAGCCCTAAGCAGAGACTGTGTAAAAGTACTTTCATTGACAGGGGCTGCCAAGCTACCAAGAAATTACGAGTTTCCAAAATACCAGCAAATATTTTTTCACCCAATCTTGATGATACTTGGTGGTAATGATCTGTACACAAATCCCACTTGGCTCACCAAATTTTGTTCTTCTAGGTTGAAGCGTTTGTCTACAGTAGCAGTTTTTAAATTTAGGTTTCACTCTGTTCTCTGTTATATAGATAGATGAATTTGGAACTCTAAATCCAAAATGGTTTGTAGTAGCTCTTTGAAACATGACAAAATAAAGGAGTTCTCAGTTTTGTCTCTATGCTTTGTTTCCTCTTCAAGTAGTCCTAGGCACAGACTGTGGAAAAGCAATTTCATTGAGAGGGGTTGCCAAGCTTCCAAGAAATTACGAGTTTCCGAAATACCAGCAAATATTTTTTCACCCAATGTTTTTGATACGTGGTGGTAATGATCGGTTTTCAAATCCCACTTTACTCACCAAATTTTGTTCTTCTAGGTTGAAGCATTCGTCTACAGTAGCAGTTTTCATTTTTAGGTTTCACTCTGTTCTCTCCGATATAGATAGATGAATTTGGAACTCTGAATCCAACATGGTTTCTAGTAGCTCTTTGAAACTTGACAAAGAAAAGGAGTTCTCAGTTTTGTATCTATGATTTGTTTCCGCTGCAAGTAGCCCTAAGCAGAGACTGTGGAAAAGCACTTTCATTGAAAGGGGTTGCCAAGATTCCAAGAAATTACGAGTTTCCGAAATACCAGCAAATATTTTTTCACCCAATGTTGATGATACGTGGTGGTAATGATCGGTACACAAATCCCACTTGGCTCACCAAATTTTGTTCTTCTAGGTTGAAGCGTTCGTCTACAGTAGCAATTTTTATATTTAGGTTTCACTGTGTTCTCTCCTATTTAGATAGATGAATTTGGAACTATAAATCCAACATGGTTTGTAGTAGATCTCTGAAACATGACAAAATAAAGGAGTTCTCTGTTTTGTCTCTATGTTTTGTTTTCTCTTCAAGTAGTCCTAGGCACAGATTGTGGAAAAGCACTTTCATTGAGAGGGGTTGACAAGCTTCCAAGAAATTACGAGTTTCTGAAATACCAGCGAATATTTTTTTACTAAATATTGATGATACGTGGTTGTAATGATCGGTACACAAATCCCACTTGGTTCACCAAATTTTGTTCTTCTAGGTTGAAGCGTTCGTCTACTGTAGCAGTTTTTATAATTAGGTTTCCCACTGTTCTCTCCTATATTGATAGATGAATTTGGAACTCTAAATCCATCATGGTTTGCAGTAGCTCGTTGAAACTTGACAAAATAAAGTAGTTCTCTGTTTTTTCTCTTTGTTTGGTTTCCTCTTCAAGTAGTCCTAGGCACAGACTGTGGAAAAGCACTTTAATTGAGAGGGGTTTCCAAGCTTCTAACAAATACCGAGTTTCCGAAATACCAGCAAATATTTTTTCACCGAATCTTGATGATACTTGGTGGTAATGATCAGTACACAAATTCCACTTGGCTCACCAAATTTTGTTCTTCTAGGTTGAAGCTTTCGTTTACAGTAGCAGTTTTATTTTTAGGTTTCACTCTGTTCTCTCCTATATAGTTAGATGAATTTGGAACTCTAAATCCAACATGGTTTGTAGTACCTCTTTGAAACTTGAAAAAATAAAGGAGTTCTCACTTTTGTCTCTATGGATTGTTTCCTCTTCAAGTAGCACTAGGCACTGACTGTGGAAAAGCACTTTCATTGAGAGGGATTGCGAAGCTTCTAAGAAATAACGAGTTTCCGAAATACCAGCAAATATTTTTTCACCCAATCTTGATGATACTTGGTGGTGATGATCGGTACACAAATCCCACTTGGCTCACCAAATTTTGTTCTTCTAGGTTGAAGCGTTCGTTTTCAGTAGCAGTTTTTATTTTTAGGTTTCACTCTGTTCTCTCCTATATGGATAGATAAATTTGGAACTCTAAATCCAACATGGTTTGTACTAGCTCTTTGAAACTTGACAAAATAAAGTACTTCTCAGTTTTGTCTCCATGGTTTGTTTCCTCTTCAATTAGCCCTGGCACAGACTGTGGAAAAGCACTTTCATTGAGAGGGGTTGCCAAGCTTCTAAGAAATAACGAGTTTCCGAAATACCAGCAAATATTTTTTCACCCAATCTTGCTGATACTTGGTGGTAAGGACAAGTACACAAATCCCACTTGGCTCACCAAATTCTGTTCTTCTAGGTTGAAGCATTCGTCTACAGTAGCAGTTTTTATTTTTAGGTTTCACTCTGTTCTCTAATATATATATAGATGAATTTGGAACTCTAAATCCAACATGGTTTGTAGTAGCTCTTTGAAACTTGATAAAATAAAGGAGTTCTCATTTTTGTCTCTATGGTTTGTTTCCTCTTCTAGTAGCCCTGGCACAGACTGTGGAAAAGCACTTTAATTGAGAGGGGCTGCCAAGCTTCTAAAAATAACGAGTTTCCGAAATACCAGCAAATATTTTTTTCACCCAATCTTGATGATACTTGGTGGTAAGGAAGGTACACAAATCCCACATGGCATACCAAATTTTGTTCTTCTAGGTTGAAGCATTCCTCTACAGTAGCAGTTTTTATTTTTAGGTTTCACTCTGTTCTCTCCTATATAGATAAATGAATTTGGAACTCTAAATCCAACATGGTTTCTAGTAGCTCTTTGAAACTTGACAAAATAAAGGAGTTCTCAGTTTTGTCTCTATGATTTGTTTCCGCTTCAAGTAGCCCTAAGCAGAGACTGTGGAAAACCACTTTCTATGAGAGGGGTTGCCAAGCTTCTAAGAAATAACGAGTTTCCGAAATACCAGACAATATTTTTTCACCCAAACTTGATGATACTTGGTGGTAAGGAGAAGTACACAAATCCCACTTGGCTCACCAAATTTTGTTCTTCTAGTTTGAAGCATTCGTCTACAGTAGCAGTTTACATTTTTAGGTTTTAGTTTGTTCTCTAATATATATATAGTTGAATTTGGAACTCTATATCTAACAAGGTTTGTAGTAGCTCTTTGAAACTTGACAAAATATAGGAGTTCTCAGTTTTTTCTCTATGATTTGTTTCCGCTTCAGTGTAGCCCTAAGCAGAGACTGTGGAAAAGCACTTTCATTGAGAGGGGTTGCCAAGCTTCCAAGAAATTACGAGATTCCGAAATACCAGCAAATATTTTTACACCCAATCTTGATGATACTTGGTGGTAATGATCGGTACACAAATCCCACTTGGCTCACCAAATTTTGTTCTTCTAGGTTGAAGCGTTCGTCTACAGTAGCAATTTTTATATTTACGTTTCACTCTTTTCTCTCCTATATAGATAGATGAATTTGGAACTCTAAATCCAACATGGTTTGTAGTGGCTTTTTGAAACTTGAGAAAATATAGGAATTCTCTGTTTTGTCTCTATGGTTTGTTTCCTCTTCAAGTAGCCCTAGGCACAGACGGTGGATACGCACTTTCATTGAGAGGGGTTGCCAAGCTTCCAAGAAATTACTAGTTTCCGAAATACCAGCAAATATTTTTTCACCCAAACTTGATGATACTTGGTGTTTACAATCGGTACACAAATTCCACATGACTCACCTAATTTTATTCTTCTAGGTTGAAGCGTTCGTTTTCAGTAGCAGTTTTTATTTTTAGGTTTCACTCTGTTCTCTCCTATATAGATAGATGAATTTGGAATTCTAAATCCAACATGGTTTGTAGTAGCTCTTTGAAACTTGACAAAATAAAGGAGTTCTCAGTTTTGTCTCTATGGTTTGTTTCCTCTTCAAGTAGCCCTGGCACAGACTGTGGAAAAGCACTTTCATTGAGAGGGGTTGCCAAGCTTCTAAGAAATAATGAGTTTCCGAAATACCAGACAATATTTTTTCACCCAATCTTGATGATACGTGGTGGTTAGGACAAGTACACAAATCCCACTTGGCTCACAAAATTTTGTTCTTCTAGGTTGAAGCATTCGTCTACAGTAGCAGTTTTTATTTTTAGGTTTCACTCAGTTCTCTTCTATATAGATAGAAGAATTTGGAACTCTGAATCCAACATGGTTTCTAGTAGCTCTTTGAACCTTGACAAAATAAAGGAGTTCTAAGTTTTGTCTCTATTGTTTGTATCCTCCTCAAGTAGCCCGAGGCACAGACGGTGGAATAGCACTTTCATTGAGAGGGGTTGCCAAGCTTCTAAGAAATAACGAGTTTCCGATATACCAGCAAATATTTTTTCACCCAATCTTGATGATACGTGGTGGTAATGATCGGTACACAAATCCCACTTGGCTCACCAAATTTTGTTCTTGTAGGTTGAAGCGTTCGTCTACAGTAGCAGTTTTTATATTTAGGTTTCACTCTGTTCTCTGTTATATAGATAGATGAATTTGGAACTCTAAATCTCACATGGTTTGTAGTAGCTTTTTGAAACTTGCCAAAATAAAGGAGTTCTCAGTTTTGTCTCTATGATTTGTTTCCTCTTAAAGTAGCCCTAGGCACAGACGTTGGAAAAGCACTTTCATTGAGAGGTGTTGCCAAGCTTCGAAGAAAATACGAGTTTCCGAAATACCAGCAAATACTTTTTCACCCAAACATGATGATGCGTGGTGGTAATGACAAGTCCACAATTCCCACTTGGCTCACCAAATTTTGTTCTTCTAGGTTGAAGCGTTCGTTTACAGTAGCAGTTTTCATTTTTAAGTTGCAGTCTGTTCTCTCCTATATTGATAGATAAATTTGGAACTCTAAATCCAACATGATTTGTAGTAGCTCTTTGAAACTTGACAAAATAAAGGAGTTTTCAGTTTTGTCTCATTGATTTGTTTCCGTTTCATGTAGCTCTAAGCAGAGGCTGTGGTAAAGCACTTTCATTGAAAGGGGTTGCCAAGCTTCCAAGAAATTACGAGGTTCCGAAATACCAGCAATATTTTTTCACCCAATGTTGAGGATACGTGGTGGTAATGATCGGTACACAAATCTCAATTGACTCACCAAATTTCGTTCTTCTAGGTTGATGCGTTCGTTTTCAGTAGCAGTTTTTATTTTTAGGTTTCACTCTGTTCTCTCCTATATGATAGATAAATTTGGAACTCTAAATCCAACATGGTTTGTACTAGCTCTTTGAAACTTGACAAAATAAAGTACTTCTCAGTTTTGTCTCCATGGTTTGTTTCCTCTTCAATTAGCCCTGGCACAGCCTGTGGAAAAGCACTTTCATTGAGAGGGGTTGCCAAGCTTCTAAGAAATAACGAGTTTCCGAAATACCAGCAAATATTTTTTCACCCAATCTTGCTGATACTTGGTGGTAAGGACAAGTACACAAATCCCACTTGGCTCACCAAATTTTGTTCTTCTAGGTTGAAGCATTCGTCTACAGTAGCAGTTTTTATTTTTAGGTTTCACTCTGTTCTCTAATATATATATATAGATGAATTTGGAACTCTAATCCAACATGGTTTGTAGTAGCTCTTTGAACCTTGATAAAATAAAAGAGTTCTCAGTTTTGTCTCTATGATTTGTTTCCTTTTCATGTAGCCCTAAGCAGAGACTGTGGAAAAGCACTTTAATTTAAAGGGGTTGCCAAGCTTCCAAGAAATTACGATTTTCCGAAATACCAGCAAATATTTTTTCACCCAATCTTGATGATACGTGGTGGTAATGACAATTACACAAATCCCACTTGGCTCACCAAATTTTGTTCTTCTAGGTTGAAGCGTTCGTTTACACTAGCAGTTTTCAATTTTAGGTTTCACTCTGTTCTCTCCTATATAGATAGATGAATTTGGAACTCTAAAATCCAACATGGTTTGTAGTAGCTCTTTGAAACTTGACAAAATAAAGGAGTTCTCAGTTTTGTCTCTATGGTTTGTTTCCTCTACAAGTAGTCCTGGCACAGACTGTGAAAAGCTGTTTCATTGAGAGGGTTGCCAAGCTTCTAAGAAATAACGAGTTTCCGAAATACCAGACAATATTTTTCACCCAAACTTGATGATACTTGGTGGTTAGGACAAGTACACAAATCCCACTTGGCTCACAAAATTTTGTTCTTCTAGGTTGAAGCATTCGTCTACAGTAGCAGTTTTTATTTTTAGTTTCACTCTGTTCTCTCCTATATAGATAGATGAATTTGGAACTCTGAATCCAACATGGTTTCTAGTAGCTCTTTGAAACTTGACAAAGAAAAGGAGTTCTCAGTTTTGTATCTATGATTTGTTTCTGCTGCAAGTAGCCCTAAGCAGAGACTGTGGGAAAAAGCACTTTCATTGAAAGGGGTTGCCAAGATTCCAAGAAATTACGAGTTTCCTAAATACCAGCAAATATTTTTTCACCCAATGTTGATGATACGTGGTTGTAATGATCGGTACACAAATCCCACTTGGCTCACCAAATTTTGTTCTTCTAGGTTGAAGCGTTCGACTACTGTAGCAGTTTTTATAATTAGGTTTCCCACTGTTCTCTCCTATATTGATAGATGAATTTGGAACTCTAAATCCAACATGGTTTGCAGTAGGTCGTTGAAACTTGACAAAATAAAGTAGTTCTCTGTTTTGTCTCTATGTTTTGTTTCCTTTTCAAGTAGTCCTAGGCACAGACTGTGGAAAAGCACTTTCATTGAGAGGGGTTGCCAAGCTTCTAACAAATAACGAGTTTCCGAAATACCAGCAAATATTTTTTCACCGAATCTTGATGATACTTGCTGGTAATGATCAGTACACAAATCCCACTTAGCTCACCAAAATTTTGTTTTTCTAGGTTGAAGCATTCGTCTACTGTAGCAGTTTTTATAATTAGGTTTCCCACTGTTCTCTCCTATATTGATAGATGAATTTGGAACTCTAAATCCAACATGGTTTGCAGTAGCTCGTTGAAACTTGACAAAATAAAGTAGTTCTCTGTTTTGTCTCTAGGTTTTGTTTCCTCTTCAAGTAGTCCTAGGCACAGACTGTGGAAAAGCACTTCCATTGAGAGGGGTTGCCAAGCTTCTAAGAAATAACGAGTTTCCGAAATACCAGCAAATATTTTTTCACCCAAACTTGATGATACTTGGTGGTAAGGACAAGTACACAAATCCCACTTGGCTCACCAAATTTTGTTCTTCTAGTTTGAAGCATTCGTCTACAGTAGCAGTTTATATTTTTAGGTTTTAGTTTGTTCTCTAATATATATAAAGATGAATTTGGAACTCTAAATCTAACATGGTTTGTAGTAGCTCTTTGAAACTTGACAAAATAAAGGAGTTCTCAGTTTTTTCTCTATGATTTGTTTCCGCTTCAGTGTAGCCCTAAGCAGAGACTGTGGAAAAGCACTTTCATTGAGAGGGGTTGCCAAGCTTCCAAGAAATTACGAGATTCCGAAATACCAGCAAATATTTTTACACCCAATCTTGATGATACTTGGAGGTAATGATCGGTACACAAATCCCACTTGGCTCACCAAATTTTGTTCTTCTAGGTTGAAGCGTTCGTCTACAGTAGCAATTTTTATATTTATAATTCACTCTTTTCTCTCCTATATAGATAGATGAATTTGGAACTCTAAATCCAACATGGTTTGTAGTGGCTTTTTGAAACTTGAGAAAATAAAGGAATTCTCTGTTTTGTCTCTATGGTTTGTTTCCTCTTCAAGCAGCCCTAGGCACAGACGGTGGATACGCACTTTCATTGAGAGGGGTTGGAAAGCTTCCAAGAAATTACTAGTTTCCGAAATACCAGCAAATATTTTTTCACCCAAACTTGATGATACTTGGTGTTTACGATCGGTACACAAATCCCACATTACTCACCAAATTTTATTCTTCTAGGTTGAAGCGTTCGTTTTCAGTAGCAGTTTTTATTTTTAGGTTTCACTGTGTTCTCTCCTATATAGATAGATGAATTTGGAATTCTAAATCCAACATGGTTTGTAGTAGCTCTTTGAAACTTGACAAAATAAAGGAGTTCTCAGTTTTGTCTCTATGGTTTGTTTCCTCTTCAAGTAGCCCTGGCACAGACTGTGGAAAAGCACTTTCATTGAAAGGGGTTGCCAAGCTTCCAAGAAATTACGAGGTTCCGAAATACCAGCAAATATGTTTTCACCCAATGTTGAGGATACGTGGTGGTAATGATCGGTACACAAATCTCAATTGACTCAATAATTTCGTTCTTCTAGGTTGATGCGTTCGTTTTCAGTAGCAGTTTTTATATTTAGGTTTTACTCTGTTCTCTCCTATATGGATAGATAAATTTGGAACTCTAAATCCAACATGGTTTGTACTAGCTCTTTGAAACTTGACAAAATAAAGGAGTTCTCAGTTTTGTCTCCATGGTTTGTTTCGTCTTCAATTAGCCCTGGCACAGACTGTGGAAATGCACTTTCATTGAGAGGGGTTGCCAAGCTTCTAAGAAATAACGAGTTTCCGAAATACCAGCAAATATTTTTTCACCCAATCTTGCTGATACTTGGTGGTAAGGACAAGTACACAAATCCCACTTGGCTCACCAAACTTTGTTCTTCTAGGTTGAAGCATTCGTCTACAGTAGCAGTTTTTATTTTTAGGTTTCACTCTGTTCTCTAATATATATATAGATGAATTTGGAACTCTAAATCCAACATGGTTTGTAGTAGCTCTTTGAAACTTGATAAAATAAAGGAGTTCTCAGTTTTGTCTCTATGATTTGTTTCCGTTTCATGTAGCCCTAAGCAGAGACTGTGGAAAAGCACTTTCATTGAAAGGGGTTGCCAAGCTTCCAAGAAATTACGATTTTCCGAAATACCAGCAAATATTTTTTCACCCCAATGTTAATGATACGTGGTGGTAATGACAATTACACAAATCCCACTTGGCTCACCAAATTTTGTTCTTCTAGGTTGAAGGGTTCGTCGACTGTAGCAGTTTTTATAATTAGGTTTCCCACTGTTCTCTCCTATATTGATAGATGAATTTGGAACTCTAAATCCAACATGGTTTGCAGTAGCTCGTTGAAACTTGAAAAAATAAAGGAGTTCTCAGTTTTGTCTCTATGTTTTGTTTCCTCTTGAAGTAGCACTAGGCACTGACTGTGGAAAAGCACTTTCATTGAGAGGGGTTGCCAAGCTTCTAAGAAATAACGAGTTTCCGAAATACCAGCAAATATTTTTTCACCCAATCTTGATGATACTTTGTGGTAAGGAAGGTAAACAAATCCCTCATGGCATACCAAATTTTGTTCTTCTAGGTTGAAGCGTTCGTTTACAGTAGCAGTTTTTATATTTAGTTTTCACTCTGTTCTCTCCTATATAGACAGATGAATTTGGAACTCTAAATCCAACATGGTTTCTAGTAGCTCTTTGAAACTTGACAAAATAAAGGAGTTCTCAGTTTTGTCTCTATGATTTGTTTCCGCTTCAAGTAGCCCTAAGCAGAGACTGTGGAAAATCCACTTTCATTGAGAGGGGTTGCCAAGCTTCTAAGAAATAACGAGTTTCCGAAATAACATACAATATTTTTTCACCCAATCTTGATGATACTTGGTGGTAAGGACAAGTACACAAATCCCACTTGGCTCACCAAATTTTGTTCTTCTAGGTTGAAGCGTTCGTCTACTGTAGCAGTTTTTATAATTAGGTTTCCCACTGTTCTCTCCTATATTGATAGATGAATTTGGAACTCTAAATCCAACATGGTTTGCAGAAGCTCGTTTAAACTTGACAAAATAAAGTAGTTCTCTGTTTTGTCTCTATGTTTTGTTTCCTCTTCAAGTAGTCCTAGGCACAGACTGTGGAAAAGCACTTTCATTGAGAGTGGTTGCCAAGCTTCTAACAAATAACGAGTTTCCGAAATACCAGCAAATATTTTTTCACCGAATCTTGATGATACTTGGTGGTAATGATCAGTACACAAATCCCACTTGGCTCACCAAATTTTTTTCTTCTAGGTTGAAGCATTCGTCTACAGTAGCAGTTTTTTTATTTAGGTTTCACTCTGTTCTCTGCTATATAGACAGATGAATTTAGAACTCTAAATCCAATATGGTTTGTAGTAGCTCTTTGAAACTTGACAAAGTAAAGGAGTTATCAGTTTTGTCTCTATGATTTGTTTCCGCTTCAAGAAGCCCTACGCAGAGACTGTGAAAAGCACTTTCATTGAGAGGGGTTGCCAAGCTTCCAAGAATTACGAGATTCCGAAATACCAGCAAATATTTTTACACCCAATCTTGATGATACTTGGTGGTAATGATCGGTACACAAATCCCACTTGGCTCACCAAATTTTGTTCTTCTAGGTTGAAGCGTGCGTCTACAGTAGCAATTTTTATATTTAGGTTTCACTCTGCTCTCTCCTATATAGATAGATGAATTTGGAACTCTAAATCCAACATGGTTTGTAGTGGCTTTTTGAAACTTGACAAAATAAAGGAATTCTCTGTTTTGTTTCTATGGTTTGTTTCCTTTTCAAGTAGCCCTAGGCACAGACGGTGGATACGCACTTTCATTGAGTGGGGTTGCTAGCTTCCAAGAAATTACGAGTTTCCGAAATACCAGCACATATTTTTTTAACCCAATCTTGATGATGCGTGGTGGTAATGACAAGTCCTCAAATCCCACTTGGCTCACCAAATTTTGTTCTTTTAGGTTGAAGCGTTCGTTTACAGTAGCAGTTTTCATTTGAAGGTTGCACACTGTTCTCTCCTATATTGATAGATAAATTTGGAACTCTAAATCCAACAAGGTTTGTAGTAGCTCTTTTAAACTTGACAAAATAAAGGAGTTTTCAGTTTTGTCTCTATGATTTGTTTCCGTTTCATGTAGCCCTAAGCAGAGACTGTGGAAAAGCACTTTCATTGAAAAAGGTTGCCAAGCTTCCAAGAAATTAAGATTTTCCGAAATACCAGCAAATATTTTTTCACCCAATGTTGATGATACGTGGTGGTAATGACAATTACACAAATCCCACTTGGCTCACCAAATTTTGTTCTTCTATGTTGAAGCGTTCGTTTACAGTAGCAGTTTTCAATTTTAGGTTTCACTCTGTTCTCTCCTATATAGATAGATGAATTTGGAAACTCTAAATCCAACATGGTTTGTAGTAGCTCTTTGAAACTTGACAAAATAAAGGAGTTCTCAGTTTTGTCTCTATGGTTTGTTTCCTCTTCAAGTAGTCCTGGCACAGACTGTGGGAAAAGCACTTTCATTTGAGAGAGGTTGCCAAGCTTCTAAGAAATAACGAGTTTCCGAAATACCAGACAATATTTTTTAACCCAATCTTGATGATACTTGGTGGTTAGGACAAGTACACAAATCCCACTTGGCTCACAAAATTTTGTTCTTCTAGTTTGAAGCATTCGTCTACAGTAGCAGTTTTTATTTTTAGCTTTCACTATGTTCTCTCCTATATAGATAGATGAATTTGGAACTCTGAATCCAACATGGTTTCTAGTAGCTCTTTGAAACTTGACAAAGAAAAGGAGTTCTCAGTTTTGTATCTATGATTTCTTTCCGCTGCAAGTAGCCCTAAGCAGAGACTGTGGAAAAAAACTTTCATTGAAAGGGGTTGCCAAGATTCCAAGAAATTACGAGTTCCGAATTACCAGCAAATATTTTTTCACCCAATGTTGATGATACGTGGTTGTAATGATCGGTACACAAATCCCACTTGGCTCACCAAATTTTGTTCTTCTAGGTTGAAGCGTTCGTCTACTGTAGCAGTTTTTATAATTAGGTTTCCCACTGTTCTCTCCTATATTGATAGATGAATTTGGAACTCTAAATCCAACATGGGTTGCAGTAGCTCGTTGAAACTTGACAAAATAAAGTAGTTTTCTGTTTTGTCTCTATGTTTTGTTTCCTCTTCAAGTAGTCCTAGGCACAGACTGTGGAAAAGCACTTTCATTGAGAGGGGTTGCCAAGCTTCTAACAAATAACGAGTTTCCGAAATACCAGCAAATATTTTTTCACCGAATCTTGATGATGCTTTGTGGTAATGATCAGTACACAAATCCCACTTGGCTCACCAAATTTTGTTCTTCTAGGTTGAAGCGTTCGTCTACTGTAGCAGTTTTTATAATTAGGTTTTCCACTGTACTCTCCTATATTGATAGATGAATTTGGAACTCTAAATCCAACATGCTTTGCAGTAGCTCGTTGAAACTTGACAAAATAAAGTAGTTCTCTGTTTTGTCTCTATGTTTTGTTTCCTCTTCAAGTAGTCCTAGGCACAGACAGTGGAAAAGCACTTTCATTGAGAGGGGTTGCCAAGCTTCTAAGAAATAACGAGTTTCCGAAATACCAGCAAATATTTTTTCACCCAATCTTGATGATACTTTGTGGTAAGGAAGGTAAACAAATCCCTCATGGCATACCAAATTTTGTTCTTCTAGGTTGAAGCGTTCGTCTACAGTAGCAGTTTTTATATTTAGTTTTCACTGTGTTCTCTCCTATATAGACAGACGAATTTGGAACTCTAAATCCAACATGGTTTCTAGTAGCTCTTTGAAACTTGACAAAATAAAGAAGTTCTCAGTTTTGTCTCTATGATTTGTTTCCGCTTTAGTAGCCCTAAGCAGAGACTGTGGAAAATCCACTTTCATTGAGAGGGGTTGCCAAGCTTCTAAGAAACAACGAGTTTCCAAAATACCAGACAATATTTTTTCACCCAATCTTGATGATACTTGGTGGTAAGGACAAGTACACAAATCCCACTTGGCTCACCAAATTTTGTTCTTCTAGTTTGAAGCATTCGTCTACAGTAGCAGTTTATCTTTTTAGGTTTTAGTTTGTTCTCTAATGTATACATAGATGAATTTGGAACTCTAAATCCAACATGGTTTGTAGTAGCTCTTTGAAACTTGACAAAATAAAGGAGTTCTCAGTTTTGTCTCTATGATTTGTTCCGCTTCGGTGTAGCCCTAAGCAGAGACTGTGGAAAAGCACTTTCATTGAGAGGGGTTGCCAAGCTTCCAAGAAATTACGAGATTCCGAAATACCAGCAAATATTTTTACACCCAATCTTGATGATACTTGGTGGTAATGATCGGTACACAAATCCCACTTGGCTCACCAAATTTTGTTCTTCTAGGTTGAAGCGTGCGTCTACAGTAGAAATTTTTATATTTAGGTTTCACTCTGCTCTCTCCTATATAGATAGATGAATTTGGAACTCTAAATCCAACATGGTTTGTAGTGGCTTTTTGAAACTTGACAAAATAAAGGAATTCTCTGTTTTGTCTCTATGGTTTGTTTCCTCTTCAAGTAGCCCTAGGCACAGACGGTGGATACGCACTTTCATTGAGTGGGGTTGCCAAGCTTCCAAGAAATTACGAGTTTCCGAAATACCAGCAAATATTTTTTAACCCAATCTTGATGATGCGTGGTGGTAATGACAAGTCCTCAAATCCCACTTGGCTCACAAAATTTTGTTCTTCTATGTTGAAGCGTTCGTTTACAGTAGCAGTTTTCAATTTTAGGTTTCACTCTGTTCTCTCCTATATAGATAGATGAATTTGGAACTCTAAATCCAACATGGTTTGTAGTAGCTCTTTGAAACTTGACAAAATAAAGGAGTTCTCAGTTTTGTCTCTATGGTTTGTTTCCTCTTCAAGTAGTCCTGGCACAGACTGTGGAAAAGCACTTTCATTGAGAGGGGTTGCCAAGCTTCTAAGAAATAACGAGTTTCCGAAATACCAGACAATATTTTTTCACCCAATCTTGATGATACTTGGTGGTTAGGACAAGTACACAAATCCCACTTGGCTCACAAAATTTTGTTCTTCTAGGTTGAAGCATTCGTCTACAGTAGCAGTTTTTATTTTTAGTTTCACTCTGTTCTCTCCTATATAGATAGATGACTTTGGAACTCTGAATCCAACATGGTTTCTAGTAGCTCTTTGAAACTTGACAAAGAAAAGGAGTTCTCAGTTTTGTATCTATGATTTGTTTCCGCTGCAAGTAGCCCTAAGCAGAGACTGTGGAAAAGCACTTTCATTGAAAGGGGTTGCCAAGATTCCAAGAAATTACGAGTTTCCGAAATACCAGCAAATATTTTTTCACCCAATGTTGATGATACGTGGTTGTAATGATCGGTACACAAATCCCACTTGGCTCAAGAAAATTTGTTCTTCTAGGTTGAAGCGTTCGTCTACTGTAGCAGTTTTTATAATTAGGTTTCCCACTGTTCTCTCCTATATTGATAGATGAATTTGGAACTCTAAATCCAACATGGTTTGCAGAAGCTCGTTTAAACTTGACAAAATAAAGTAGTTCTCTGTTTTGTCTCTATGTTTTGTTTCCTCTTCAAGTAGTCCTAGGCACAGACTGTGGAAAAGCACTTTCATTGAGAGGGGTTGCCAACCTTCTAACAAATAACGAGTTTCCGAAATACCAGCAAATATTTTTTCACCGAATCTTGATGATACTTGGTGGTGATGATCAGTACACAAATCCCACTTGGCTCACCAAATTTTTTTCTTCTAGGTTGAAGCATTCGTCTACAGTAGCAGTTTTTTTATTTAGGTTTCACTCTGTTCTCTGCTATATAGACAGATGAATTTAGAACTCTAAATCCAATATTGTTTGTAGTAGCTCTTTGAAACTTGACAAAGTAAAGGAGTTCTCAGTTTTGTCTCTATGATTTGTTTCCTCTTCATGTAGCCCTAAGCAGAGACTGTGGAAAAGCACTTTCATTGAAAGGGGTTGCCAATTTCCAAGAAGTTACGAGTTTCCGAAATACCAGCAAATATTTTTTCACCCAATGTTGATGATACGTGGTGGTAATGATCGGTACACAAATACCACTTGGCTCACCAAATTTTGTTCTTCTAGGTTGAAGCGTTCGTCTAAAGTAGCAGTATTTATATTTAGGTTTCACTCTGTTCTCTGCTATGTAGATAGATGAATTTGGAACTCTAAATCCAACATGGTTTGTAGCAGCTCTTTGAAACTTGACAAAATAAATGAGTTCTCAGTTTTGTCTCTATGTTTGGTTCCTCTTCAAGTAGCCCTAGTCACAGACTGTGGAAAAGCACTTTCATTGAAAGGTGTTGCCAAGCTTCCAAGAAATTACGAGTTTCCAAAATACCAGCAAATATTTTTTCACCCAATCTTGATGATACATGGTGGTAATTACCAGTACACTAATCCACCTTGGCTCACCAAATTTTGTTCTTCTGGTTTCAAGCGTTCATCTACAGTAGCAGTTTTTATATTTAGGTTTCACTTTGTTCTCTGCTATATAGATAGATGAATTTGGAACTCTAAATCCAACATGGTTTGTAGTAGCTCTTTGAAACATGACAAAATAAAGGAGTTCTCATTTTTTTCTCTATGGATTGTTTCCTCTTCAAGTAGCCCTAGGCACTGACTGTGGAAAAGCACTTTCATTGAGTGTGGTTGCCAAGCTTCTAAGAAATAACGAGTTTCCGAAATACCAGCAAATATTTTTTCACCCAATCTTGATGATACTTGTGGTGATGATCGGTACACAAATGCCACTTGGCTCACCAAATTTTGTTCTTCTAGGTTGAAGCGTTCGTTTACAGTAGCAGTATTTATATTTAGGTTTCACTCTGTTCTCTCCTAAATAGATAGATGAATTTGGAACTCTAAATCCAACATGATTCGTAGTACCTATTTAAAACTTGTCAAAATAAAAGTGTTCTCAGTTTTGTCTCTGTGGTTTGTTTCCTCCTCAAGTAGCCCTAGGCACAGACTGTGGAAAAGCACTTTCATTGAGAGCGGTTTTAAAGCTTCTAAGAAATATCGAGTTTCCGAAATACCAGCAAATATTTTTTCAACCAAACTTGATGATACTTGTTGGTGATGATCGGTACACAAATCCCACTTGGCTCACCAAATTTTGTTCTTCTGGGTTGAAGAGTTCGTCTACTGTATCAGTATTTATATTTAGGTTTCCATCTGTTCTCTCCTATATAGACAGATGAATTTGAAACTCTAAATCCAACATGGTTAGTAGTAGCTCTTTGAAACTTGACAAAATAAAGGAGTTCTCCGATTTGTCTCTATCATTTGTTTCTGCTTCAAGTAGCCCTAAGGAGAGACTGGGGAAAAGCACTTTCATTGAGAGGGGTTGCCAAGCTTCCAAGAAATTACGAGTTTAACAAATACCAGCAAATATTTTTTCACCCAATCTTGGTGATACTCGGTGGTAATGATCGGTACACAAATCCCACTTGGCTCACCAAATTTTGTTCTTGTAGGTTGAAGCGTTCGTCTACAGTAGCAGTTTTTATATTTAGGTTTCACTCTGTTCTCTCCTATATAGATAGTTGAATTTGGAACTCTAAATCCAACAGGGTTGGTAGTAGCTCTTTGAAACTTGACAAAATAAAGGAGTTCTCAGTTTTTTCTCTGTGATTTTTTTCTGCTTCATGTAGCCCTAAGCAGAGAATGTGGAAAAACACTTTCATTGAAAGGGGTTGCCAAGCTTCCAAGAAATAACGGGTTTCCGAAATACCAGCAAATATTTTTTCACCGAATCTTGATGATACTTGGTGGTAATGATCAGTACACAAATCCCACTTGGGTCACCAAATTTTGTTCTTCTAGGTTGAAGCTTTCGTTTACAGTAGCAGTTTTTATTTTTAGGTTTTACTCTGTTCTCTCCTATATAGATAGATGAATTTGGAACTCTAAATCCAACAGGGTTTGTAGTAGCTCTTTGAAACTTGACAAAATAAAGGAGTTCTCAGTTTTGTCTCTATGATTTGTTTCCGCTTCAAGAAGCCCTACGCAGAGACTGTGGAAAAGCACTTTCATTGAGAGGGGTTGCCAAGCTTCCAAGAAATTACGAGATTCCGAAATTCCAGCAAATATTTTTACACCCAATCTTGATGATACTTGGTGGTAATGATCGGTACACAAATCCCACTTGGCTCACCAAATTTTGTTCTTCTAGGTTGAAGCGTGCGTCTACAGTAGCAATTTTTATATTTAGGTTTCACTCTGCTCTCTCCTATATAGATAGATGAATTTGGAACCTCTAAATCCAACATGGTTTGTAGTGGCTTTTTGAAACTTGACAAAATAAAGGAATTCTCTGTTTTGTCTCTATGGTTTGTTTCCTCTTCAAGTAGCCCTAGGCACAGACGGTGGATACGCACTTTCATTGAGTGGGGTTGCCTAGCTTCCAAGAAATTACGATGTTTCCGAAATACCAGCACATATTTTTTAACCCAATCTTGATGATGCGTGGTGGTAATGACAAGTCCTCAAATCCCACTTGGCTCACCAAATTTTGTTCTTTTAGGTTGAAGCGTTCGTTTACAGTAGCAGTTTTCATTTGAAGGTTGCACTCTGTTCTCTCCTATATTGATAGATAAATTTGGAACTCTAAATCCAACAAGGTTTGTAGTAGCTCTTTTAAACTTGACAAAATAAAGGAGTTTTCAGTTTTGTCTCTATGATTTGTTTCCATTTCATGTAGCCCTAAGCAGAGACTGTGGAAAAGCACTTTCATTGAAAGGGGTTGCCAAGCTTTAAAGAAATTAAGATTTTCCGAAATACCAGCAAATATTTTTTCACCCAATGTTGATGATACGTGGTGGTAATGACAATTACACAAATCCCACTTGGCTCACCAAATTTTGTTCTTCTATGTTGAAGCGTTCGTTTACAGTAGCAGTTTTCAATTTTAGGTTTCACTCTGTTCTCTCCTATATAGATAGATGAATTTGGAACTCTAAATCCAACATGGTTTGTAGTAGCTCTTTGAAACTTGACAAAATAAAGGAGTTCTCAGTTTTGTCTCTATGGTTTGTTTCCTCTTCAAGTAGTCCTGGCACAGACTGTGGAAAAGCACTTTCATTGAGAGGGGTTGCCAAGCTTCTAAGAAATAACGAGTTTCCGAAATACCAGACAATATTTTTTCACCCAATCTTGATGATACTTGGTGGTTAGGACAAGTACACAAATCCCACTTGGCTCACCAAATTTTGTTCTTCTAGGTTGAAGCCGTTCGTCTACAGTAGCAGTTTTTATTTTTAGGTTTCACTCTGTTCTCTCCTATATAGATAGATGACTTTGGAACTCTGAATCCAACATGGTTTCTAGTAGCTCTTTGAAACTTGACAAAGAAAAGGAGTTCTCAGTTTTGTATCTATGATTTGTTCCGCTGCAAGTAGCCCTAAGTAGAGACTGTGGAAAAGCACTTTCATTGAAAGGGGTTGCCAAGATTCCAAGGAAATTACGAGTTTCCGAAATACCAGCAAATATTTTTTCACCCAATGTTGATGATACGTGGTTGTAATGATCGGTACACAAATCCCACTTGGCTCACCAAATTTTGTTCTTCTAGGTTGAAGCGTTCGTCTACTGTAGCAGTTTTTATAATTAGGTTTCCCACTGTTCTCTCCTATATTGATAGATGAATTTGGAACTCTAAATCCAACATGGTTTGCAGAAGCTCGTTTAAACTTGACAAAATAAAGTAGTTCTCTGTTTTGTCTCTATGTTTTGTTTCCTCTTCAAGTAGTCCTAGGCACAGACTGTGGAAAAGCACTTTCATTGAGAGGGGTTGCCAAGCTTCTAACAAATAACGAGTTTCCGAAATACCAGCAAATATTTTTTCACCGAATCTTGATGATACTTGGTGGTGATGATCAGTACACAAATCCCACTTGGCTCACCAAATTTTTTTCTTCTAGGTTGAAGCATTCGTCTACAGTAGCAGTTTTTTTATTTAGGTTTCACTCTGTTCTCTGCTATATAGACAGATGAATTTAGAACTCTAAATCCAATATGGTTTGTAGTAGCTCTTTGAAACTTGACAAAGTAAAGGAGTTATCAGTTTTTTCTCTATGATTTGTTTCCACTTCATGTAGCCCTAAGCAGAGACTGTGGAAAAGCACTTTCATTGAAAGGGGTTGCCAAGTTCCAAGAAGTTACGAGTTTCCGAAATACCAGCAAATATTTTTTCACCCAATGTTGATGATACGTGGTGGTAATGATCGGTACACAAATACCACTTGGCTCACCAAATTTTGTTCTTCTAGGTTGAAGCGTTCGTCTAAAGTAGCAGTATTTATATTTAGGTTTCACTCTGTTCTCTGCTATGTAGATAGATGAATTTGGAACTCTAAATCCAACATGGTTTGTAGCAGCTCTTTGAAACTTGACAAAATAAATGAGTTCTCAGTTTTGTCTCTATGTTTGGTTCCTCTTCAAGTAGCCCTAGTCACAGACTGTGGAAAAGCACTTTCATTGAAAGGTGTTGCCAAGCTTCCAAGAAATTACGAGTTTCCAAAATACCAGCAAATATTTTTTCACCCAATCTTGATGATACATGGTGGTAATTACCAGTACACTAATCCACCTTGGCTCACCAAATTTTGTTCTTCTGGTTTCAAGCGTTCATCTAGAGTAGCAGTTTTTATATTTACGTTTCACTTTGTTCTCTGCTATATAGATAGATGAATTTGGAACTCTAAATCCAACATGATTTGTAGTTGCTCTTTGAAACTTGACAAAAGAAAGGAGTTCTCAGTTTTGTCTCTGTGGTTTGTTTCCTCTTCAATGAGCCCTAGGCACCGACGGTGGAAAAGCACTTTCATTGAGAGGGGTTGCCAAGCTTCTAAGAAATAAAGAATTTCCGAAATACCAGCCAATTTTTTTTACCCAATGTTGATGATACTTGGTGGTAATGATCAGTACACAAATCCCACTTGGCTCACCAAATTTTGTTCTTCTAGGTTGAAGCGTTCGTCTACAGTAGCAGTTTTTATATTTAGGTTTCACTCTGTTCTCTGCTATATAGATAGATGAATTTGGAACTCTAAATCCAACATGGTTTGTAGTAGCTCTTTGAAACATGACAAAATAAAGGAGTTCTCATTTTTTTCTCTATGGATTGTTTCCTCTTCAAGTAGCCCTAGGCACTGACTGTGGAAAAGCACTTTCATTGAGTGTGGTTGCCAAGCTTCTAAGAAATAACGAGTTTCCGAAATACCAGCAAATATTTTTTCACCCAATCTTGATGATACTTGTGGTGATGATCGGTACACAAATCCCACTTGGCTCACCAAATTTTGTTCTTCTAGGTTGAAGCGTTCGTTTACAGTAGCAGTATTTATATTTAGGTTTCACTCTGTTCTCTCCTAAATAGATAGATGAATTTGGAACTCTAAATCCAACATGATTCGTAGTACCTATTTAAAACTTGTCAAAATAAAAGTGTTCTCAGTTTTGTCTCTGTGGTTTGTTTCCTCCTCAAGTAGCCCTAGGCACAGACTGTGGAAAAGCACTTTCATTGAGAGCGGTTTCAAAGCTTCTAAGAAATAACGAGTTTCCGAAATACCAGCAAATATTTTTTCAACCAAACTTGATGATACTTGTTGGTGATGATCGGTACACAAATCCCACTTGGCTCACCAAATTTTGTTCTTCTGGGTTGAAGAGTTCGTCTACTGTAGCAGTTTTTATATTTAGGTTTCCATCTGTTCTCTCCTATATAGACAGAAGAATTTGAAACTCTAAATCCAACATGGTTAGTAGTAGCTCTTTGAAACTTGACAAAATAAAGGAGTTTTCAGATTTGTCTCTATCATTTGTTTCTGCTTCAAGTAGCCCTAAGGAGAGACTGGGGAAAAGCACTTTCATTGAGAGGGGTTGCCAAGCTTCCAAGAAATTACGAGTTTAACAAATACCAGCAAATATTTTTTCACCCAATCTTGGTGATACTCGGTGGTAATGATCGGTACACAAATCCCACTTGGCTCACCAAATTTTGTTCTTGTAGGTTGAAGCGTTCGTCTACAGTAGCAGTTTTTATATTTAGGTATCACTCTGTTCTCTCCTATATAGATAGTTGAATTTGGAACTCTAAATCCAACAGGGTTTGTAGTAGCTCTTTGAAACTTGACAAAATAAAGGAGTTCTCAGTTTTTTCTCTGTGATTTTTTTCTGCTTCATGTAGCCCTAAGCAGAGAATGTGGAAAAACACTTTCATTGAAAGGGGTTGCCAAGCTTCCAAGAAATAACGAGTTTCCGAAATACCAGCAAATATTTTTTCACCGAATCTTGATGATACTTGGTGGTAATGATCAGTACACAAATCCCACTTGGCTCACCAAATTTTGTTCTTCTAGGTTGAAGCTTTCGTTTACAGTAGCAGTTTTTATTTTTAGGTTTTACTCTGTTCTCTCCTATATAGATAGATGAATTTGGAACTCTAAATCCAACAGGGTTTGTAGTAGCTCTTTGAAACTTGACAAAATAAAGGAGTTCTCAGTTTTGTCTCTATGATTTGTTTCCGCTTCAAGAAGCCCTACGCAGAGACTGTGGAAAAGCACTTTCATTGAGAGGGGTTGCCAAGCTTCCAAGAAATTACGAGATTCCGAAATACCATCAAATATTTTTACACCCAATCTTGATGATACTTGGTGGTAATGATCGGTACACAAATCCCACTTGGCTCACCAAATTTTGTTCTTCTAGGTTGAAGCGTGCGTCTACAGTAGCAATTTTTATATTTAGGTTTCACTCTGCTCTCTCCTATATAGATAGATGAATTTGGAACTCTAAATCCAACATGGTTTGTAGTGGCTTTTTGAAACTTGACAAAATAAAGGAATTCTCTGTTTTGTCTCTATGGTTTGTTTCCTCTTCAAGTAGCCCTAGGCACAGACGGTGGATACGCACTTTCATTGAGTGGGATTGCCTAGCTTCCAAGAAATTACGAGTTTCCGAAATACCAGCACATATTTTTTAACCCAATCTTGATGATGCGTGGTGGTAATGACAAGTCCTCAAATCCCACTTGGCTCACCAAATTTTGTTCTTTTAGGTTGAAGTGTTCGTTTACAGTAGCAGTTTTCATTTGAAGGTTGCACTCTGTTCTCTCCTATATTGATAGATAAATTTGGAACTCTAAATCCAACAAGGTTTGTAGTAGCTCTTTTAAACTTGACAAAATAAAGGAGTTTTCAGTTTTGTCTCTATGATTTGTTTCCGCTTCATGTAGCCCTAAGCAGAGACTGTGGAAAAGCACTTTCATTGAAAGGGGTTGCCAAGCTTTCAAGAAATTAAGATTTTCCGAAATACCAGCAAATATTTTTTCACCCAATGTTGATGATACGTGGTGGTAATGACAATTACACAAATCCCACTTGGCTCACCAAATTTTGTTCTTCTATGTTGAAGCGTTCGTTTACAGTAGCAGTTTTCAATTTTAGGTTTCACTCTGTTCTCTCCTATATAGATAGATGAATTTGGAACTCTAAATCCAACATGGTTTGTAGTAGCTCTTTGAAACTTGACAAAATAAAGGAGTTCTCAGTTTTGTCTCTATGGTTTGTTTCCTCTTCAAGTAGTCCTGGCACAGACTGTGGAAAAGCACTTTCATTGAGAGAGGTTGCCAAGCTTCTAAGAAATAACGAGTTTCCGAAATACCAGACAATATTTTTTCACCCAATCTTGATGATACTTGGTGGTTAGGACAAGTACACAAATCCCACTTGGCTCACAAAATTTTGTTCTTCTAGTTTGAAGCATTCGTCTACAGTAGCAGTTTTTATTTTTAGCTTTCACTATGTTCTCTCCTATATAGATAGATGAATTTGGAACTCTGAATCCAACATGGTTTCTAGTAGCTCTTTGAAACTTGACAAAGAAAAGGAGTTCTCAGTTTTGTATCTATGATTTGTTTCCGCTGCAAGTAGCCCCTAAGCAGAGACTGTGGAAAATACTTTCATTGAAAGGGGTTGCCAAGATTCCAAGAAATTACGAGTTTCCGAATTACCAGCAAATATTTTTTCACCCAATGTTGATGATACGTGGTTGTAATGATCGGTACACAAATCCCACTTGGCTCACCAAATTTTGTTCTTCTAGGTTGAAGCGTTCGTCTACTGTAGCAGTTTTTATAATTAGGTTTCCCACTGTTCTCTCCTATATTGATAGATGAATTTGGAACTCTAAATCCAACATGGGTTGCAGTAGCTCGTTGAAACTTGACAAAATAAAGTAGTTTTCTGTTTTGTCTCTATGTTTTGTTTCCTCTTCAAGTAGTCCTAGGCACAGACTGTGGAAAAGCACTTTCATTGAGAGGGGTTGCCAAGCTTCTAACAAATAACGAGTTTCCGAAATACCAGCAAATATTTTTTCACCGAATCTTGATGATGCTTTGTGGTAAGGAAGGTAAACAAATCCCTCATGGCATACCAAATTTTGTTCTTCTAGGTTGAAGCGTTCGTCTACAGTAGCAGTTTTTATATTTAGTTTTCACTCTGTTCTCTCCTATATAGACAGATGAATTTGGAACTCTAAATCCAACATGGTTTCTAGTAGCTCTTTGAAACTTGACAAAATAAAGGAGTTCTCAGTTTTGTCTCTATGATTTGTTTCCGCTTCAAGTAGCCCTAAGCAGAGACTGTGGAAAATCCACTTTCATTGAGAGGGGTTGCCAAGCTTCTAAGAAATAACGAGTTTCCAAAATACCAGACAATATTTTTTCACCCAATCTTGATGATACTTGGTGGTAAGGACAAGTACACAAATCCCACTTGGCTCACCAAATTTTGTTCTTCTAGTTTGAAGCATTCGTCTACAGTAGCAGTTTATATTTTTAGGTTTTAGTTTGTTCTCTAATGTATACATAGATGAATTTGGAACTCTAAATCCAACATGGTTTGTAGTAGCTCTTTGAAACTTGACAAAATAAAGGAGTTCTCAGTTTTGTCTCTATTATTTGTTCCGCTTCAGTGTAGCCCTAAGCAGAGACTGTGGAAAAGCACTTTCATTGATAGGGGTTGCCAAGCTTCCAAGAAATTACGAGATTCCGAAATACCAGCAAATATTTTTACACCCAATCTTGATGATACTTGGTGGTAATGATCGGTACACAAATCCCACTTGGCTCACCAAATTTTGTTCTTCTAGGTTGAAGCGTGCGTCTACAGTAGAAATTTTTATATTTAGGTTTCACTCTGCTCTCTCCTATATAGATAGATGAATTTGGAACTCTAAATCCAACATGGTTTGTAGTGGCTTTTTGAAACTTGACAAAATAAAGGAATTCTCTGTTTTGTCTCTATGGTTTGTTTCCTCTTCAAGTAGCCCTAGGCACAGACGGTGGATACGCACTTTCATTGAGTGGGGTTGCCAAGCTTCCAAGAAATTACGAGTTTCCGAAATACCAGCAAATATTTTTTAACCCAATCTTGATGATGCGTGGTGGTAATGACAAGTCCTCAAATCCCACTTGGCTCACCAAATTTTGTTCTTTTAGGTTGAAGCGTTCGTTTACAGTAGCAGTTTTCATTTGAAGGTTGCACTCTTTTCTCTCCTATATTGATAGATAAATTTGGAACTCTAAATCCAACATGGTTTGTAGTAGCTCTTTTAAACTTGACAAAATAAAGGAGTTTTCAGTTTTGTCTCTATGATTTGTTTCCGTTTCATGTAGCCCTAAGCAGAGACTGTGGAAAAGCACTTTCATTGAAAGGGGTTGGCAAGCTTCCAAGAAATTACGATTTTCCGAAATACCAGCAAATATTTTTTCACCCAATGTTGATGATACATGGTGGTAATGACAATTACACAAATCTCACTTGGCTCACCAAATTTTGTCTTCTATGTTGAAGCGTTCGTTTACAGTAGCAGTTTTCAATTTTAGGTTTCACTCTGTTCTCTCCTATATAGATAGATGAATTTGGAACTCTAAATCCAACATGATTTGTAGTTGCTCTTTGAAACTTGACAAAAGAAAGGAGTTCTCAGTTTTGTCTCTGTGGTTTGTTTCCTCTTCAATGAGCCCTAGGCACCGACGGTGGAAAAGCACTTTCATTGAGAGGGGTTGCCAAGCTTCTAAGAAATAAAGAATTTCCGAAATACCAGCCAATTTTTTTCACCCAATGTTGATGATACTTGGTGGTAATGATCAGTACACAAATCCCACTTGGCTCACCAAATTTTGTTCTTCCAGGTTGAAGCGTTCGTCTACAGTAGCAGTTTTTATATTTAGGTTTCACTCTGTTCTCTCCTATATAGATAGATGAATTTGGAACTCTAAATCCAACATGGTTTGTAGTACCTCTTTGAAACTTGAAAAAATAAAGGAGTTCTCATTTTTGTCTCTATGATTTGTTTCCGCTTCAAGAAGCCGGAAGCATAGACTGTGGAAAAGCACTTTCATTGAGAGGGTTTGCCAAGTCCAAGAAATTACGAGTTTCCGAAATACCAGCAAATATTTTTTCACCCAATCTTGATGATACTTGCTGGTAATGATCGGTACACAAATCCCACTTGGCTCACCAAATTTTTTTCTTCTAGGTTGAAGCATTCGTCTACAGTAGCATTTTATATTTAGGTTTCACTCTGATCTCTCCTATATAGATAGATGAATTTGGAACTCTAAATCCAACATGCTTTGTAGCAGCTCTTTGAAACTTGACAAAATAAAGGTCTTCTCAGTTTTGTCTCTATGGTTTGTTTCCTCTTCAAGTAGCCCTAGTCACAGACTGTGGAAAAGCACTTTCATTGAAAGGGCTTGCCAAGCTTCCAAGAATTTACGAGTTTCCAAAATACCAGCAAATATTTTTTCACCCAATCTTGATGATACTTGGTGGTAATTACCAGTACACTAATCCCACTTGGCTCACCAAATTTTGTTCTTCTAGTTTCAAGCGTTCATCTACAGTAGCAGTTTTTATATTTAGGTTTCACTCTGTTCTCTGCTATATAGATAAATGAATTTGGAACTCTAAATCCAACATGGTTTGTAGTAGCTCTTTGAAACATGACAAAATAAAGGAGTTCTCAGTTTTGTCTCTATGGATTGTTTCCTCTTCAAGTAGCCCTAGACACTGACTGTGGAACAGCACTTTCATTGAGTGTGGTTGCCAAGCATCTAAGAAACAACGAGTTTACGAAATACCAGCAAATATTTTTTCACCCAATCTTGATGATACTTGCTGGTGATGATTGGTACACAAATCCCACTTGGCTCACCAAATTTTGTTCTTCTAGGTTGAAGCGTTCGTTTACAGTAGCAGTATTTATATTTAGGTTTCACTCTGTTCTCTCCTAAATAGATAGATGAATTTGGAACTCTAAATCCAACATGGTTCGTAGTACCCATTTGAAAACTTGAAAAAATAAAAGTGTTCTCACTTTTGTCTCTGTGGTTTGTTTCCTCTTCAAGTAGCCCTAGGCACAGACTGTGGAAAAGCACTTTCATTGAGAGCGGTTTGCAAGCTTCTAAGAAATAACGAGTTTCCGAAATACCAGCAAATATTTTTTCAACCAAACTTGATGATACTTGTTGGTGATGATCGGTAAACAAATCCCACTTGGCTCACCAAATTTTGTTCTTCTAGTTTGAAGCATTCGTCTACAGTAGCAGTTTTTAATTTTAGGTTTTACTCTGTTCTCTCCTATATAGATAGATGAATTCGGAACTCTAAATCCAACAGGGTTTGTAGTAGCTCTTTGAAACTTGACAAAATAAAGGAGTTCTCAGTTTTGTCTCTATGATTTGTTTCCGCTTCAACTAGCCCTACGCAGAGACTGTGGAAAAGCCCTTTCATTGAGAGGGGTGGCCAAGGTTCTAAGAAATTACGAGATTCCGAATTACCAACAAATATTTTTTCACCCAATCTTGATGATACGTGGTGGTGAAGTTCGGTACACAAATCCCACTTGGCTCACCAAATTTTGTTCTTGTAGGTTGAAGCGTTCGTCTACAGAAGCAGTTTTTATATTTAGGTTTCACTGTGTTCTCTACTATTTAGATAGATGAATTTGGAACTATAGATCTAACATGGTTTGTAGTAGCACTTTGAAACTTGACAAAATAAAGTAGTTCTCTGTTTTGTCTCTATGTTTTGGTTCTTCTTCAAGTAGTCCTAGGCACAGACTGTGGAAAAGCACTTTCATTGAGAGGGGTTGACAAGCTTCCAAGAAACTATGAGTTTCGGAAATACCAGCGAATATTTTTTTACCCAATGTTGATGATACGTGGTTGTAATGATCGGTAAACAAATCCCACTTGGCTCAGCAAATTTTGTTCTTCTTGGTTGAAGCGTTCGTCTACTGTAGCAGTTTTTATAATTAGGTTTCCCACTGTTCTCTCCTATATTGATAGATGAATTTGGAACTATAAATCCAACATGGTTGGCAGTAGCTCTTTGAAACTTGACAAAATAAAGTAGTTCTCTGTTTTGTCTCTATGTTTTGTTTCCTCTTCAAGTAGTCCTAGGCACAGACTGTGGAAAAGCACTTTCATTGAGAGGGGTTGCCAAGCTTCTAAGAAATAACGAGTTTCCGAAATACCAGCAAATATTTTTTAACCCAAACTTGATGATGCGTGGTGGTAATGACAAGTCCTCAAATCCCACTTGGCTCACCAAATTTTGTTCTTTTAGGTTGAAGCGTTCGTTTACAGTAGCAGTTTTCATTTGAAGGTTGCACTCTGTTCTCTCCTATATTGATAGATAAATTTGGAACTCTAAATCCAACATGGTTTGTAGTAGCTCTTTTAAACTTGACAAAATAAAGGAGTTTTCAGTTTTGTCTCTATGATTTGTTTCCGTTTCATGTAGCCCTAAGCAGAGACTGTGGAAATCCACTTTCATTGAAAGGGGTTGCCAAGCTTCCAAGAAATTACGATTTTCCGAAATACCAGCAAATATTTTTTCACCCAATGTTGATGATACGTGGTGGTAATGACAATTACACAAATCCCAATTGGCTCACCAAATTTTGTTCTTCTATGTTGAAGCTTTGGTTTACAGTAGCAGTTTTCAATTTTAGGTTTCACTCTGTTCTCTCCTATATAGATAGATGAATTTGGAACTCTAAATCCAACATGGTTTGTAGTAGCTCTTTGAAACTTGACAAAATAAAGTAGTTCTCAGTTTTGTCTCTATGGTTTGTTTTTTCTTCAAGTATTCCTGGCACAGACTGTGGAAAAGCACTTTCATTGAGAGGGGTTGATACGCTTCTAAGAAATAACGAGTTTCCGAAATAACAGACAATATTTTTTCACCCAATCTTGATGATACTTGGTGGTTAGGACAAGTACACAAATCCCACTTGGCTCACAAAATTTTGTTCTTCTAGGTTGAAGCATTCGTCTACAGTAGCAGTTTTTATTTTTAGTTTCACTCTGTTCTCTCCTATATAGATAGATGAATTTGGAACTCTGAATCCAACATGGTTTCTAGTAGCTCTTTGAAACTTGACAAAGAAAAGGAGTTCTCAGTTTTGTATCTATGATTTGTTTCCGCTGCAAGTAGCCCTAAGCAGAGACTGTGGAAAAGCACTTTCATTGAAAGGGGTTGCCAAGATTCCAAGAAATTACGAGTTTCCGAAATACCAGCAAATATTTTTTCACCCAATGTTGATGATACGTGGTTGTAATGATCGGTACACAAATCCCACTTGGCTCACCAAATTTTGTTCTTCTAGGTGAAGCGTTCGTCTACTATAGCAGTTTTTATAATTAGGTTTCCCACTGTTCTCTCCTATATTGATAGATGAATTTGGAACTCTAAATCCAACATGGTTTGCAGTAGCTCGTTGAAACTTGACAAAATAAAGTAGTTCTCTGTTTTGTCTCTATGTTTTGTTTCCTCTTCAAGTAGTCCTAGGCACAGACTGTGGAAAAGCACTTTCATTGAGAGGGGTTGCCAAGCTTCTAAGAAATAACGAGTTTCCGAAATAACAGCAAATATTTTTTCACCGAATCTTGATGATACTTGGTGGTAAGGACAAGTACACAAATCACACTTGGCTCACCAAATTTTGTTCTTCTAGGTGGAAGCTTTCGTTTACAGTAGCAGTTTTTATTTTTAGGTTTCACTCTGTTCTCTCCTATATAGATAGATGAATTTGGAACTCTAAATCCAACATGGTTTGCAGTAGCTCTTTGAGACTTGACAAAATAAAGTAGTTCTCAGTTTTGTCTCTATGTTTTGTTTCCTGTTTAAGTAGTCCTAGGCACAGACTGTGGAAAAGCACTTTCATTGAGAGGGGTTGCAAAGCTTCTAAGAAATAACGAGTTTCCGAAATACCAGCAAATATTTTTTCACTCAATCTTGATGATACTTGGTGGTAATAATCAGTACACAAATCCCACTTGGCTGACCAAATTTTGTTCTTCTAGGTTGAAGCGTTTGTTTTCAGTAGCAGTTTTTATATTTAGGTTTCACTCTGTTCTCTCCTATATAGACAGATGAATTTGGAACTCTAAATCCAATATCGTTTGTAGTAGCTCTTTGAAAATTGACAAAATAAAGGAGTTCTCATTTTTGTCTCTATGTTTTGTTTCCTCTTCAAGGAGAACTAGGCACAGAGTGTGGAAAAGCACTTTCATTGAGAGGGATTGAAAAGCTTCTAAGAAATAACGAGTTTCTGAAATACCAGCAAATATTTTTTCACCCAATCTTTATGATACTTAGAGGTAAGAACAAGTACACAAATCCCACTTGGCTCACCCAATTTTGTTCTTCTAGGTTGAAGGGTTAGTCTACAGTAGCAGTTTTTTATGTTTAGGTTTCACTCTGTTCTCCCGTATATAGATAGATGAATTTGGAACACTAAATCCAACATGGTTTGTAGTGGCTCTTTGAAACTTGACAAAATAAAGGAGTTCTCAGTTTTGTCTCTATGGTTTGTTTCCTCTTCAAGTAGCCCCAGGCACAAACGGTGGAAAAGCACTTTCATTGAGAGGGTTTGCCAAGCTTCCAAGAAATTACGAGTTTCCGAAATACCAGCAAATATTTTTTCACCCAATCATGATGATACTTGGTGGTAATGATCGATATACAAATTCCACTTGACTCACCAAATTTTGTTCCTTTAGGTTGATGCGTTCATTTTCAGTAGCAGTATTTATTTTTATTTTTCACTCTGTTCTCTCCTATATAGATAGATGAATTTGGAACTCTAAATCCAACATGGTTTGTAGTAGCTCTTTGAAACTTGACAAAATAAAGGAGTTCTCAGTTTTGTCTCTATGATTTGTTTCCGCTTCAAGTAGCCCTAAACAGTGACTGTGGAAAAGCACATTCATTGAGAGGGGTTGTCAAGCTTCCAAGAAATTACTAATTTCCGAAATACCAGCAAATATTTTTTCACTCAATCTTGATGATACTTGGTGGTAATGATCAGTACACAAATCCCACTTGGCTCACCAAATTTTGTTCTTCTAGGTTGAAGCGTTCGTCTACAGCAGCAGTTTTTATGTTTAGGTTTCACTCTGTTCTCTCGTATATAGACAGATGAATTTGGAACTCTAAATCTACATGGTTTGTAGTGGCTCTTTGTAACTTGACAAATTAAGGAGTTCTCAGTTTTGTCTCTATAGTTTGTTTCCTCTTCAAGTAGCCCCAGGCACAAACGGTGGAAAAGCACTTTCATTGAGAGGGGTTGCCGAGCTTCCAAGAAATTACGAGTTTCCGAAATACCAGCAAATATTTTTTCACCCAATCTTGATGATACGTGGTGGTAATGACAAGTAAACAAATCCCACTTGGCTCACCAAATTTTGTTGTTCTACGTTGAAGCGTTCATTTACAGTAGCAGTTTTTATTTTTAGGTTTCACTCTGTTCTCTCCTATATAGATAGATGAATTTGGAACTCTAAATCCAACATGGTTTGAGTAGCTCTTTGAAACTTGACAAAATAAAGGAGTTCTCAGTTTTGTCTCTATGGTTTGTTTCCTCTTCATGTAGCCCAAGGCACAAACGGTGGAAAAGCACTTTCATTGAGAGGGGTTGCCAAGCTTCCAAGAAATTACGAGATTCCGAAATACCAGCAAATATTTTTTCACCCAATCTTGATGATACATGGTGGTAATGACAAGTCCACAAATCCCACTTGTGTCACCAAATTTTGTTCTTCTAGGTTGAAGCGTTCGTTTACAGTAGCAGTTTTTGTTTTTAGGTTTCACTCTGTTCTCTCCTATATAGATAGATGAATTTGGAACTCTAAATACAACATGGTTTGTAGTAGCTCTTTGAAACTTGACAAAGTAAAGGAGTTCTCAGTTTTGTCTCTATGATTTGTTTCCTCTTCATGTAGCCCTAAGCAGAGACTGTGGAAAAGCACTTTCATTGAAAGTGGTTGCCAAGCTTCCAAGAAATTACGAGTTTCCGAAATACCAGCAAATATTTTGTCACCCAAGCTTGATGATACGTGGTGGTAATGATCGGTACACAAATCCCACTTGGCTCACCAAATTTTGTTCTTCTAGGTTGAAGCGTTTGTTTTCAGTAGCAGTTTTTATATTTAGGTTTCACTCTGTTCTCTTGTATATAGATATATGAAATTGGAACTCTGAATCCAACATGGTTTGTAGTGGCTCTTTGAAACTTGACAAAATAAAGGAGTTCTCACTTTTGTCTCTATGGTTTGTTTCCTCTTCACGTAGCCCTGGCACAGACTGTGGAAAAGCACTTTCATTGAGAGGGGTTGCCAAGCTTCTCAGAAATAACGAGTTTCTGAAATACCAGCAAATATTTTTTCACCCAATCTTTATGATACTTAGAGGTAAGGACAAGTACACAAATCACACTTGGCTCACCAAATTTTGTTCTTCTAGGTGGAAGCGTTCGTCTACTGTAGCTGTTTTTAAATATAGGTTTCCCTCTGTTCCTCCTATATAGAAAGATGAATTTGGAACTCTAAATCCAACATGGTTTGCAGTAGCTCTTTGAAACTAGACAAAATAAAGTAGTTCTCAGTTTTGTCTCTATGTTTTGTTTCCTGTTTAAGTAGTCCTAGGCACAGACTGTAAAAAAGCACTTTCATTGACATGGGTTGCCAAGCTTCTAAGAAATAACGAGTTTCCGAAATACCAGCAAATATTTTTTCACTGAATCTTGATAATACTTGGTGGTAATAATCAGTACACAAATCCCACTTGGCTGACCAAATTTTGTTCTTCTAGGTTGATGCGTTTGTTTTCAGTAGCAGTTTTTATATTTAGGTTTCACTCTGTTCTCTCCTATATAGACAGATGAATTTGGAACTCTAAATCCAATATCGTTTGTAGTAGCTCTTTGAAAATTGACAAAATAAAGGAGTTCTCAGTTTTGTCTCTATGTTTTGTTTCCTCTTCAAGGAGAACTAGGCACAGAGTGTGGAAAAGCACTTTCATTGAGAGGGATTGAAAAGCTTCTAAGAAATAACGAGTTTCCGAAATACCAGCAAATATTTTTTCACCCAATCTTGATGATACTTGGTGGTAATGATCGGTACACAAATCC
>NW_027516142.1:0-64676 GCF_048772815.1 Callospermophilus lateralis
TGGTTTGTTTCCTCTTGAAGTACCCCATGCAGAGACTGGCGAAAAAACACTTTCGTTTGAAAAGGGTTGCCAAGCTTCCAAAACACTACTAGTTTGCTGAAATCTCAGCAAACCTTTTTTCACCAAATCTTGATGATACTTGGTGGTAATGATCAGTTCACTAATCCCACTTGGCTGCCCAATTTTTATTCTTCTAGGTTGAAGCATTCGTTTCCAGTAACAGTTTGAATTTTTAGGTTTCAATCTTTTTTCTCCTACATAGATAGCTGTGTTTGGAATTCTAAATCATACACGGTTTGTGCTAGCTCCTTGAAACTTGACCAAATGAAGTAGTTCTAAGTTCTATCTCTATGGTTTGTTTCTTCTTGAAGTACCCCATGCAGAGACTGGCGAAAAACACTTTCGTTTTAAAGGGGTGGCCAAGCTTCCAAAAAACTACTAGTTTGCTGAAATCTCAGCAAACATTTTTTCACATAATCTTGATGATACTTGGTGGTAATGATCAGTTCACTAATCCCACTTGGCTGCCCAACTTTCACTCTTCTAGGTTCAAGCATTCGTTTCCAGTAACACTTTGTATTTTTAGGTTTCACTCTAATTTCTGCTATATAGATAGATGTGTTTGAAACTCTAAATCAAACACGGTTTGTGCTAGCTCCGTGAAACTTGACAAAATGAAGTAGTTCTAAGTTCTATCTCTATGGTTTGTTTCCTCTTGAAGTACCCCATGCTGAGACTGGCGAAAAACACTTTCGTTGGAAAGGGGTTGCCAAGCTTCCAAAAAACTACTAGTTTGCTGAAATCTCAGCAAACATTTTTTCACCAAATCTTGATGATACTTGGTGGTAATGATCAGTTCACTAATCTCACTTGGCTGCCCAACTTTCACTCTTCTAGGTTCAAGCGTTCGTTTCCAGTAACACTTTGAATTTTTAGGTTTCACTCTGTTTTCTGCTATATAGATAGATGTGTTTGAAACTCTAAATCAAACACGGTTTGTGCTAGCTCCTTGAAACTTGACCAAATGAAGTAGTTCTAAGTTCTATCTCTATGGTTTGTTTCCTCTTGAAGTACCCCATGCAGAGACTGGCGAAAAACACTTTCGTTTGAAAGGGGTTGCCAAGCTTCCAAAAAACTACTAGTTTGCTGAAATCTCAGCAAACATTTTTTCACCAAATCTTGATGATACTTGGTGGTAATGATCAGTTCACTAATCCCACTTGACTGCCCAACTTTCACTCTTCTTGGTTCAAGCGTTCGTTTCCAGTAACACTTTGAATTTTTAGGTTTCACTCTGTTTTCTGCTATATAGATAGATGTGTTTGAAACTCTAAATCAAACACGGTTTGTGCTAGCTCCGTGAAAGTTGACCAAATGAAGTAGTTCTAAGTTCTATCTCTACGGTTTGTTTATTCTTGAAGTACCCCATGCAGAGACTGGTGAAAAACACTTTCGTTTAAAAGGGGTGGCCAAGCTTCCAAAAAACTACTAGTTTGCTGAAATCTCAGCAAAACTTTTTTCACCAAATCTTAATGATACTTGGTGGTAATGATCAGTTCACTAATCCCACTTGGCTACCCAATTTTTATTCTTCTAGGTTTAAGCATTCGTTTCCAGTAACACTTTGAATTTTTAGGTTTCACTCTGTTTTCTGCTATATAGATAGATGTGTTTGAAACTCTAAATCAAACACGGTTTGTGCTAGCTTCTTGAAACTTGACCAAATGAAGTAGTTCTAAGTTCTATCTCTATGGTTTGTTTCCTCTTGAAGTACCCCATGCAGAGACTGGCGAAAAACACTTTCGTTTCAAAGGGGTTGCCTAGCTTCCAAAAAACTACTAGTTTGCTGAAATCTCAGCAAACATTTTTTCACCAAATCTTGATGATACTTGGTGGTAATGATCAGTTCACTAATCCCACTTGGCTGCCCAATTTTTATTCTTCTAGGTTGAAGCATTCGTTTCCAGTAACAGTTTGAATTTTTAGGTTTCAATCTTTTTTCTCCTACATAGATAGCTATGTTTGGAATTCTAAATCAAACACGGTTTGTGCTAGCTCCTTGAAACTTGACCAAATGAAGAAGTTCTAAGTTCTATCTCTATGGTTTGTTTCTTCTTGAAGTACCCCATGCAGAGACTGGCGAAAAACACTTTCGTTTGAAAGGGGTTGCCAAGCTTCCAAAAAACTCCTAGTTTGCTGAAATCTCAGCAAACATTTTTTCACCAAATCTTGATGATACTTGGTGGTAATGATCAGTTCACTAATCCCACTTGGCTGCCCAACTTTCACTCTTCTAGGTTCAAGCATTCATTTCCAGTACACTTTGAATTTTTAGGTTTCACTCTGTTTTCTGCTATATAGATAGATGTGTTTGAAACTCTAAATCAAACACGGTTTGTGCTAGCTCCTTGAAACTTGACCAAATGAAGTAGTTCTAAGTTCTATCTCTATGGTTTGTTTCCTCTTGAAGTACCCCATGCAGAGACTGGCGAAAACCACTTTCGTTTGAAAGGGGTTGCCAAGCTTCCACAAAACTACTAGTTTGCTGAAATCTCAGCAATCCTTTTTTCACCAAATCTTGATGATACTTGGTGGTAATGATCAGTTCACTAATCCCACTTGGCTGTCCAATTTTTATTCTTCTAGGTTGAAGCATTCGTTTCCAGTAACAGTTTGAATTTTTAGGTTTCACTCTGTTTTCTCATACATAGATAGCTGTTTTTGGAATTCTAAATCAAACACGGTTTGTGCTAGCTCCTTGAAACATGACCAAATGAAGTAGTTCTAAGTTCTATCTCTATGGTTTGTTTCCTCTTGAAGTACCCCATGCAGAGACTGGCGAAAAACACTTTCGTTTGAAAGGGGTTGCCAAGCTTCCAAAAAGCTACTAGTTTGCTGAAATCTCAGCAAACCTTTTTTCACCAAATCTTGATGATACTTGGTGGTAATGATCAGTTCACTAATCTCACTTGGCTGCCCAACTTTCACTCTTCTAGGTTCAAGCGTTCGTTTCCAGTAACACTTTGAATTTTTAGGTTTCACTCTGTTTTCTGCTATATAGATAGATGTGTTTGAAACTCTAAATCAAACACGGTTTGTGCTAGCTCCGTGAAACATGACAAAATGAAGTAGTTCTAAGTTCTATCTCTATGGTTTGTTTTCTCTTGAAGTACCCCATGCAGAGACTGGCGAATAACAGTTTCGTTTGAAAGGGTGTGCCAAGCTTTCAAAAAACTACTAGTTTGCTGAAATCTCAGCAAACATTTTTTCAGCAAATCTTGATGATACTTGGTCGTAATGATCAGTTCACTAATCCCAATGGCTGCCCAATTTTTATTCTTCTAGGTTGAAGCATTCGTTTCCAGTAACAGTTTGAATTTTTAGGTTTCACTCTGTTTTCTCCTACATAGATAGCTGTGTTTGGAATTCTAAATCAAACACGGTTTGTGCTAGCTCCTTGAAACTTGACCTAATGAAGTAGTTCTAAGTTCTATCTCTATGGTTTGTTTCTTCTTGAAGTACACCATGCAGAGACTGGCGAAAAACACTTTCGTTTGAAAGGGGTAGCCAAGCTTCCAAAAAAATACTAGTTTGCTGAAATCTCAGCAAACATTTTTTCATATAATCTTGATGATACTTGGTGGTAATGATCAGTTCACTAATCCCACTTGGCTGCCCAACTATCACTCTTCTAGGTTCAAGCGTTCGTTTCCAGTAACACTTTGAATTTTTAGCTTTCACTCTGTTTTCTGCAATATAGATAGATGTGTTTGAAACTCTAAATCAAACTCGGTTTGTGCTAGCTCCGTGAAACTTGACAAAATGAAGCAGTCCTAAGTTCTATCTCTATGGTTTGTTTCCTCTTGAAGTACCCCATGCAGAGACTGGCGAAAAACACTTTCGTTTGAAAAGGGTTGCCAAGCTTCCAAAAAACTACTAGTTTGTTGAAATCTCAGCAAACATTTTTTCACCAAATCTTGATGATACTTGGTGGTAATGATCAGTTCACTAATCCCACTTGGCTACCCAATTTTTATTCTTCTAGGTTGAAGCATTCGTTTCCAGTAACACTTTGAATTTTTATGTTTCACTCTGTTTTCTGCTATATAGATAGATGTGTTTGAAACTCTAAATCAAACACGGTTTGTGCTAGCTCCTTGAAACTTGACCAAATGAAGTAGTTCTAAGTTGTATCTATATGGTTTGTTTCCTCTTGAAGTACCCCATGCAGAGACTGGCGAAAAACACTTTTGTTTGAAAGGGGTTGAAAGCATCCAAAAAACTACTAGTTTGCTGAAATCTCAGCAAACCTTTTTTCACCAAATCTTGATGATACTTGGTGGTAATGATCAGTTCACTAATCTCACTTGGCTGCCCAACTTTCACTCTTCTAGGTTCAAGCGTTCGTTTCCAGTAACACTTTGAATTTTTAGGTTTCACTCTGTTTTCTGCTATATAGATAGATGTGTTTGAAACTCTAAATCAAACACGGTTTGTGCTAGCTCCGTGAAACTTGACAAAATGAAGTAGTTCTAAGTTCTATCTCTATGGTTTGTTTCATCTTGAAGTACCCCATGCAGAGACTGGCGAAAAACACTTTCATTTGAAAGGGGTTGCCAAGCTTCCAAAAAACTGCTAGTTTGCTGAAATCTCAGCAAACATTTTTTCACCAAATCTTGATGATACTTGGTGGTGATGATCAGTTCACTAATCCCACTTGGCTTCCCAATTTTTATTCTTCTAGGTTGAAGCATTCGTTTCCAGTAACAGTTTGAATTTTTAGGTTTCACTCTGTTTTCTCCTACATAGATAGCTGTGTTTGGAATTCTAAATCAAACACGATTTGTCTAGCTCCTTGAAACTTGACCAAATGAAGTAGTTCTAAGTTCTATCTCTATGGTTTGTTTCTTCTTGAAGTACCCCATGCAGAGACTGGCGAAAAACACTTTCGTTTGAAAGGGGTTGCCAAGCTTCCAAAAAACTACTAGTTTGCTGAAATCTCAGCAAACATTTTTTCACCAAATCTTGATGATACTTGGTGGTAATGATCAGTTCACTAAGCCCACTTGGCTGCCCAATTTTTACTCTTCTAGGTTCAAGCGTTCGTTTCCAGTAACACTTTGAATTTTTAGGTTTCACTCTGTTTTCTGGTATATAGATAGATGTGTTTGAAACTCTAAATCAAACACGGTTTGTGCTAGCTCCTTGAAACTTTACCAAATGAAGTAGTTCTATGTTCCATCTCTATGGTTTGTTTACTCTTGAAGTACACCATGCAGAGACTGGCGAAAAACACTTTCGTTTGAAAGGGGTGGCCAAGCTTCCAAAAAACTACTAGGTTGCTGTAATCTCAGCAAAACTTTTTTCACTAAATCTTAATGATACTTGGTGGTAATGATCAGTTCACTAATCCCACTTGGCTACCCAATTTTTATTCTTCTAGGTTGAAGCATTCGTTTCCAGTAACACTTTGAATTTTTAGGTTTCACTCTGTTTTCTGCTATATAGATAGATGTGTTTGAAACTCTAAATCAAACACGGTTTGTGCTAGCTCCTTGAAACTTGACCAAATGAAGTAGTTCTAAGTTGTATCTCTATGGTTTGTTTAATCTTGAAGTACCCCATGCAGAGACTGGCGAAAAACACTTTCGTTTGAAAGGGGTTGCCAAGCTTCCAAAAAACTCCTAGTTTGCTGAAATCTCAGCAAACATTTTTTCACCAAATCTTGATGATACTTGGTGGTAATGATCAGTTCACTAATCCCACTTGGCTGCCCAACTTTCACTCTTCTAGGTTCAAGCGTTCGTTTCCAGTAACACTTTGAATTTTTAGGTTTCACTCTGTTTTCTGCTATATAGATATATGTGTTTGAAACTCTAAATCAAACACGGTTTGTGCTAGCTCCGTGAAACTTGACCAAATGAAGTAGTTCTAAGTTCTATCTCTATGGTTTGTTTCCTCTTGAAGTACCCCATGCAGAGACTGGCGAAAAACACTTTCGTTTGAAAGGGGTTGCCAAGCTTCCAAAAAAATACTAGTTTGCTGAAATCTCAGCAAAGATTTTTTCACCAAATCTTGATGATACTTGGTGTTAATGATCAGTTCACTAATCTCACTTGGCTATCCAATTTTTATTCTTCTAGGTTGAAGCATTCGTTTCCAGTAACACTTTGAATTTTTAGGTTTCACTCTGTTTTCTGCTATATAGATAGATGTGTTTGAAACTCTAAATCAAACACGGTTTGTGCTAGCTCCTTGGAATTTGACCAAATGAAGTAGTTCTAAGTTCTATCTCTATGGTTTGTTTCCTCTTGAAGTACCCCATGCAGAGACTGGCGAAAAACACTTTCGTTTGAAAGGGATTGCCAAGCTTCCAAAAAACTACTAGTTTGCTGAAATCTCAGCAAACATTTTTTCACCAAATCTTGATGATACTTGCTGGTAATGATCAGTTCACTATTCCCACTTGGTTGCCCAATTTTTATTGTTCTAGGTTGAAGCATTCGTTTCCAGTAACAGTTTGAATTTTTAGGTTTCACTCTGTTTTCTCATACATAGATAGCTGTGTTTGGAATTCTAAATCAAACACGGTTTGTGCTAGCTCCTTGAAACTTGACCAAATGAAGTAGTTCTAAGTTCTATCTCTATGGTTTGTTTCCTCCTGAAGTACCCCATGCAGAGACTGGCGAAAAACACTTTCGTTTGAAAGGGGTTGCCAAGCTTCCAAAAAAATACTAGTTTGCTGAAATCTCAGCAAACATTTTTTCACCAAATCTTGATGATACTTGGTGGTAATGATCAGTTCACTAATCCCACTTGGCTACCCAATTTTTATTCTTCTAGGTTGAAGCATTCGTTTCCAGTAACACTTTGAATTTTTAGGTTTCACTCTGTTTTCTGCTATATAGATAGATGTGTTTGAAACTCTAAATCAAACATGGTTTGTGCTAGCTCCTTGAAACTTGACCAAATGAAGTAGTTCTAAATTCTATCTCTACAGTTTGTTTCCTCTTGAAGTACCCCATGCAGAGACTGGCGAAAAACACTTTCGTTTGAAATCGGTGGCCAAGCTTCCAAAAAACTACTAGTTTGCTGAAATCTCAGCAAAACTTTTTTCACCAAATCTTAATGATACTTGGTGGTAATGATCAGTTCACTAATCCCACTTGGCTACCCAATTTTTATTCTTCTAGGTTGAAGCATTCGTTTCCAGTAACACTTTGAATTTTTAGGTTTCACTCTGTTTTCTGCTATATAGATAGATGTGTTTTAAACTCTAAATCAAACACGGTTTGTGCTAGCTCCTTGAAATTTGACCAAATGAAGTAGTTCTAAGTTCTATCTCTATGGTTTGTTTCCTCTTGAAGTACCCCATGCAGAGACTGGCGAAAAACACTTTCGTTTGAAAGGGATTGCCAAGCTTCCAAAAAACTACTAGTTTGCTGAAATCTCAGCAAACATTTTTTCACCAAATCTTGATGATACTTGGTGGTAATGATCAGTTCACTATTCCCACTTGGCTGCCCAATTTTTATTCTTCTAGGTTGAAGCATTCGTTTCCAGTAACAGTTTGAATTTTTAGGTTTCACTCTGTTTTCTCATACATAGATAGCTGTATTTGAAACTCTAAATCAAACACGGTTTGTGCTAGCTCCGTGAAACTTGACCAAATGAAGTAGTTCTAAGTTCTATCTCTATGGTTTGTTTCCTCTTGAAGTACCCCATGCAGAGACTGGCGAAAAACACTTTCGTTTGAAAGGGGTTGCCAAGCTTCCAAAAAAATACTAGTTTGCTGAAATCTCAGCAAACATTTTTTCACCAAATCTTGATGATACTTGGTGGTAATGATCAGTTCACTAATCCCACTTGGCTACCCAATTTTTATTCTTCTAGGTTGAAGCATTCGTTTCCAGTAACACTTTGAATTTTTAGGTTTCACTCTGTTTTCTGCTATATAGATAGATGTGTTTGAAACTCTAAATCAAACACGGTTTGTGCTAGCTCCTTGAAACTTGACCAAATGAAGTAGTTCTAAATTCTATCTCTACGGTTTGTTTCCTCTTGAAGTACCCCATGCAGAGACTGGCGAAAAACACTTTCGTTTGAAAGGGGTGGCCAAGCTTCCAAAAAACTACTAGTTTGCTGAAATCTCAGCAAAACTTTTTTCACCAAATCTTAATGATACTTGGTGGTAATGATCAGTTCACTAATCCCACTTGGCTACCCAATTTTTATTCTTCTAGGTTGAAGCATTCGTTTCCAGTAACACTTTGAATTTTTAGGTTTCACTCTGTTTTCTGCTATATAGATAGATGTGTTTGAAACTCTAAATCAAACACGGTTTGTGCTAGCTCCTTGAAATTTGACCAAATGAAGTAGTTCTAAGTTCTATCTCTATGGTTTGTTTCCTCTTGAAGTACCCCATGCAGAGACTGGCGAAAAACACTTTCGTTTGAAAGGGATTGCCAAGCTTCCAAAAAACTACAAGTTTGCTGAAATCTCAGCAAACATTTTTTCACCAAATCTTGATGATACTTTGTGGTAATGATCAGTTCACTATTCCCACTTGGCTGCCCAATTTTTATTCTTCTAGGTTGAAGCATTCGTTTCCAGTAACAGTTTGAATTTTTAGGTTTCACTCTGTTTTATCATACATAGATAGCTGTGTTTGGAATTCTAAATCAAACACGGTTTGTGCTAGCTCCTTGAAACTTGACCAAATGAAGTAGTTCTAAGTTCTATCTCTATGGTTTGTTTCCTATTGAAGTACCCCATGCAGAGACTGGCGAAAAACACTTTCGTTTGAAAGGGGTTGCCAAGCTTCCAAAAAACTACTATTTTGATGAAATCTCAGCAAACATTTTTTCACCAAATCTTGATGATACTTGGTGGTAATGATCAGTTCACGAATCCCACTTGGCTGCCCAACTTTTACTCTTCTAGGTTCAAGCGTTCGTTTCCAGTAACACTTTGAATTTTTAGGTTTCACTCTGTTTTCTGCTATATAGATAGATGTGTTTGAAACTCTAAATCAAACACGGTTTGTGCTAGCTCCGTGAAACTTGACCAAATGAAGTAGTTCTAAGTTCTATCTCTATGGTTTGTTTCCTCTTGAAGTACCCCATGCAGAGACTGGCGAAAAACCCTTTCATTTGAAAGGGGTTGCCAAGCTTCCAAAAAACTACTATTTTGATGAAATCTCAGCAAACATTTTTTCACCAAATCTTGATGATACTTGGTGGTAATGATCAGTTCACGAATCCCACTTATCTGCCCAACTTTTACTCTTCAAGGTTCAAGAGTTCGTTTCCAGTAACACTTTGAAATTTAGGTTTTACTCTGTTTTCTGATATATAGATAGATGTGTTTGAAACTCTAAATCAAACACGGTTCGTGCTAGCTCCGTGAAACTTGACAAAATGAAGTAGTTCTAAGTTCTATCTCTATGGTTTGTTTAATTCTTGAAGTACCCCATGCAGAGACTGGCGAAAAACACTTTCGTTTGAAAGGTGTTGCCAAGCTTCCAAAAAACTACTAGTTTGCTGAAATCTCAGCAAACATTTTTTCACCAAATCTTGATGATACTTGGTGGTAATGATCAGTTCACTAATCCCACTTGGCTGCCCAACTTTCACTCTTCTAGGTTCAAGCGTTCGTTTCCAGTAACACTTTGAATTTTTAGGTTTCACTCTGTTTTCTGCTATATAGATAGATGTGTTTGAAACTCTAAATCAAACACGATTTGTGCTAGTTCCTTGAAATGTGACCAAATGAAGTAGTTCTATGTTCTATCTCTATGGTTTGTTTCCTCTTGAAGTACCCCATGCAGAGACTGGCGAAAAACACTTTCGTTTGAAAGGGGTTGCCAAGCTTCCAAAAAACTACTAGTTTGCTGAAATCTCAGCAAACATTTTTTCACCAAATCTTGATGATACTTGGTGGTAATGATCAGTTCACTAATCCCACTTGGCTGCCCAACTTTCACTCTTCTAGGTTCAAGCGTTCGTTTCCAGTAACACTTTGAATTTTTAGGTTTCATTCTGTTTTCTGCTATATAGATAGATGTGTTTGAAACTCTAAATCAAACACGGTTTGTGCTAGCTCCTTGAAATGTGACCAAATGAAGTAGTTCCATGTTCTATCTCTATGGTTTGTTTCCTCTTGAAGTACCCCATGCAGAGACTGGGGAAAAACACTTTCGTTTGAAAGGGGTTGCCAAGCTTCCAAAAAACTCCTAGTTTGCTGAAATCTCAGCAAACATTTTTTCACCAAATCTTGATGATACTTGGTGGTAATGATCAGTTCACTAATCCCACTTGGCTGCCCATCTTTCACTCTTCTAGGTTCAAGCGTTCGTTTCCAGTAACACTTTGAATTTTTAGGTTTCACTCTGTTTTCTGCTATATAGATAGATGTGTTTGAAACTCTAAATCAAACACGGTTTGTGCTAGCTCCGTGAAACTTGACCAAATGAAGTAGTTCTAAGTTCTATCTCTATGGTTTGTTTCCTTTTGAAGTACCCCATGCAGAGACTGGCGAAAAACACTTTCATTTGAAAGGGGTTGCCAAGCTTCCAAAAAACTACTATTTTGATGAAATCTCAGCAAACATTTTTTCACCAAATCTTGATGATACTTGGTGGTAATGATCAGTTCACGAATCCCACTTGGCTGCCCAACTTTTACTCTTCTAGGTTCAAGCGTTCGTTTCCAGTAACACTTTGAAATTTAGGTTTCACTCTGTTTTCTGCTATATAGATAGATGTTTTTGAAACTCTAAATCAAACACGGTTTGTGCTAGCTCCGTGAAACTTGACAAAATGAAGTAGTTCTAAGTTCTATCTCTATGGTTTGTTTCCTCTTGAAGTACCCCATGCAGAGACTGGCAAAAAACACTTTCGTTTGAAAGGGGTTGCCAAGCTTCCAAAAAACTACTAGTTTGCTGATATCTCAGCAAACTTTTTTCACCAAATCTTGATGATACGTGGTGGTAATGATCAGTTCACTAATCCCACTTTGCTGCCCAACTTTCACTCTTCTAGGTTCAAGCGTTCGTTTCCAGTAACACTTTGAATTTTTAGGTTTCACTCTGTTTTCTGCTATATAGATAGATGTGATGGAAACTCTAAATCAAACACGGTTTGTGCTAGTTCCTTGAAACTTGACCAAATGAAGTAGTTCTAAGTTCTATCTCTATGGTTTGTTTCCTCTTGAAGTACCCCATGCAGAGACTGGCGAAAAACACTTTCGTTTGAAAGGGGTTGCCAAGCTTCCAAAAAACTACTAGTTTGCTGAAATCCCAGCAAACATTTTTTCACCAAATCTTGATGATACTTGGTGGTAATGATCAGTTCACTAATCCCACTTGGCTACCCAATTTTTATTCTTCTAGGTTGAAGCATTCGTTTCCAGTAACACTTTCAATTTTTAGGTTTCACTCTGTTTTCTGCTATATAGATAGATGTGTTTGAAACTCTAAATCAAACACGGTTTGTGCTAGCTTCTTGAAACTTGACCAAATGAAGTAGTTCTAAGTTCTATCTCTACGGTTTGTTTCCTCTTGAAGTACCCCATGCAGAGACTGGCGAAGAACACTTTCGTTTGAAAGGGGTTGACAAGCTTCCAAAAAACTACTAGTTTGCTGATATCTCAGCAAACCTTTTTTCACCAAATCTTGATGATACTTGGTGGTAATGATCAGTTCACTAATCTCACTTGGCTGCCCAACTTTCACTCTTCTAGGTTCAAGCGTTCGTTTCCAGTAACACTTTGAATTTTTAGGTTTCACTCTGTTTTCTGCTATATAGATAGATGTGTTTGAAACTCTAAATCAAACACGGTTTGTGCTAGCTCCGTGAAACTTGACAAAATGAAGTAGTTCTAAGTTCTATCTCTATGGTTTGTTTCCTCTTGAAGTACCCCATGCAGAGACTGGCGAAAAACACTTTCGTTTCAAAGGGGTTGCCTAGCTTCCAAAAAACTACTAGTTTGCTGAAATCTCAGCAAACATTTTTTCACCAAATCTTGATGATACTTGGTGGTAATGATCAGTTCACTAATCCCACTTGGCTGCCAAATTTTTATTCTTCTAGTTTGAAGCATTCGTTTCCAGTAACAGTTTGAATTTTTAGGTTTCAATCTTTTTTCTCCTACATAGATAGCTGTGTTTGGAATTCTAAATCAAACACGGTTTGTGCTAGCTCTTTGAAACTTGACCAAATAAAGAAGTTCTAAGTTCTATCTCTATGGTTTGTTTCTTCTTGAAGTACCCCATGCAGAGACTGGCGAAAAACACTTTCGTTTGAAAGTGGTTGCCAAGCTTCCAAAAAACTCCTAGTTTGCTGAAATCTCAGCAAACATTTTTTCACCAAATCTTGATGATACTTGGTGGTAATGATCAGTTCACTAATCTCACTTGGCTACCCAATTTTTATTCTTCTAGGTTGAAGCATTCGTTTCCGGTAACACTTTGAATTTTTAGGTTTCACTCTGTTTTCTGCTATATAGATAGATGTGTTTGAAACTCTAAATCAAACACGGTTTGTGCTAGCTCCTTGAAATTTGACCAAATGAAGTAGTTCTAAGTTCTATCTCTATGGTTTGTTTCCTCTTGAAGTACCCCATGCAGAGACTGGCGAAAAACACTTTCGTTTGAAAGGGATTGCCAAGCTTCCAAAAAACTACTAGTTTGCTGAAATCTCAGCAAACATTTTTTCACCAAATCTTGATGATACTTGCTGGTAATGATCAGTTCACTATTCCCACTTGGTTGCCCAATTTTTATTGTTCTAGGTTGAAGCATTCGTTTCCAGTAACAGTTTGAATTTTTAGGTTTCACTCTGTTTTCTCATACATAGATAGCTGTGTTTGGAATTCTAAATCAAACACGGTTTGTGCTAGCTCCTTGAAACTTGACCAAATGAAGTAGTTCTAAGTTCTATCTCTATGGTTTGTTTCCTCTTGAAGTACCCCATGCAGAGACTGGCGAAAAACACTTTCGTTTGAAAGGGGTTGCCAAGCTTCCAAAAAAATACTAGTTTGCTGAAATCTCAGCAAACATTTTTTCACCAAATCTTGATGATACTTGGTGGTAATGATCAGTTCACTAATCCCACTTGGCTACCCAATTTTTATTCTTCTAGGTTGAAGCATTCGTTTCCAGTAACACTTTGAATTTTTAGGTTTCACTCTGTTTTCTGCTATATAGATAGATGTGTTTGAAACTCTAAATCAAACACGGTTTGTGCTAGCTCCTTGAAACTTGACCAAATGAAGTAGTTCTAAATTCTATCTCTACGGTTTGTTTCCTCTTGAAGTACCCCATGCAGAGACTGGCGAAAAACACTTTCGTTTGAAAGGGGTGGCCAAGCTTTCAAAAAACTACTAGTTTGCTGAAATCTCAGCAAAACTTTTTTCACCAAATCTTAATGATACTTGGTGGTAATGATCAGTTCACTAATCCCACTTGGCTACCCAATTTTTATTCTTCTAGGTTGAAGCATTCGTTTCCAGTAACACTTTGAATTTTTAGGTTTCACTCTGTTTTCTGCTATATAGATAGATGTGTTTGAAACTCTAAATCAAACACGGTTTGTGCTAGCTCCTTGAAATTTGACCAAATGAAGTAGTTCTAAGTTCTATCTCTATGGTTTGTTTCCTCTTGAAGTACCCCATGCAGAGACTGGCGAAAAACACTTTCGTTTGAAAGGGATTGCCAAGCTTCCAAAAAACTACTAGTTTGCTGAAATCTCAGCAAACATTTTTTCACCAAATCTTGATGATACGTGGTGGTAATGATCAGTTCACTATTCCCACTTGGCTGCCCAATTTTTATTCTTCTAGGTTGAAGCATTCGTTTCCAGTAACAGTTTGAATTTTTAGGTTTCACTCTGTTTTCTCATACATAGATAGCTGTGTTTGAAACTCTAAATCAAACACGGTTTGTGCTAGCTCCGTGAAACTTGACCAAATGAAGTAGTTCTAAGTTCTATCTCTATGGTTTGTTTCCTCTTGAAGTACCCCATGCAGAGACTGGCGAAAAACACTTTCGTTTGAAAGGGGTTGCCAAGCTTCCAAAAAAATACTAGTTTGCTGAAATCTCAGCAAACATTTTTTCACCAAATCTTGATGATACTTGGTGGTAATGATCAGTTCACTAATCCCACTTGGCTGCCCAACTATCACTCTTCTAGGTTGAAGCATTCGTTTCCAGTAACACTTTGAATTTTTAGGTTTCACTCTGTTTTCTGCTATATAGATAGATGTGTTTGAAACTCTAAATCAAACACGGTTTGTGCTAGCTCCTTGAAACTTGACCAAATGAAGTAGTTCTAAATTCTATCTCTACGGTTTGTTTCCTCTTGAAGTACCCCATGCAGAGACTGGCGAAAAACACTTTCGTTTGAAAGGGGTGGCCAAGCTTTCAAAAAACTACTAGTTTGCTGAAATCTCAGCAAAACTTTTTTCACCAAATCTTAATGATACTTGGTGGTAATGATCAGTTCACTAATCCCACTTGGCTACCCAATTTTTATTCTTCTAGGTTGAAGCATTCGTTTCCAGTAACACTTTGAATTTTTAGGTTTCACTCTGTTTTCTGCTATATAGATAGATGTGTTTGAAACTCTAAATCAAACACGGTTTGTGCTAGCTCCTTGAAATTTGACCAAATGAAGTAGTTCTAAGTTCTATCTCTATGGTTTGTTTCCTCTTGAAGTACCCCATGCAGAGACTGGCGAAAAACACTTTCGTTTGAAAGGGATTGCCAAGCTTCCAAAAAACTACTAGTTTGCTGAAATCTCAGCAAACATTTTTTCACCAAATCTTGATGATACGTGGTGGTAATGATCAGTTCACTATTCCCACTTGGCTGCCCAATTTTTATTCTTCTAGGTTGAAGCATTCGTTTCCAGTAACAGTTTGAATTTTTAGGTTTCACTCTGTTTTCTCATACATAGATAGCTGTGTTTGAAACTCTAAATCAAACACGGTTTGTGCTAGCTCCGTGAAACTTGACCAAATGAAGTAGTTCTAAGTTCTATCTCTATGGTTTGTTTCCTCTTGAAGTACCCCATGCAGAGACTGGCGAAAAACACTTTCGGTTTGAAAGGGGTTGCCAAGCTTCCAAAAAAATACTAGTTTGCTGAAATCTCAGCAAACATTTTTTCACCAAATCTTGATGATACTTGGTGGTAATGATCAGTTCACTAATCCCACTTGGCTGCCCAACTATCACTCTTCTAGGTTGAAGCATTCGTTTCCAGTAACACTTTGAATTTTTTGGTTTCACTCTGTTTTCTGCTATATAGATAGATGTGTTTGAAACTCTAAATCAAACACGGTTTTGTGCTAGCTCCTTGAAACTTGACCAAATGAAGTAGTTCTAAATTCTATCTCTACGGTTTGTTTCCTCTTGAAGTACCCCATGCAGAGACTGGCGAAAAACACTTTCGTTTGAAAGGGGTGGCCAAGCTTCCAAAAAACTACTAGTTTGCTGAAATCTCAGCAAAACTTTTTTCACCAAATCTTAATGATACTTGGTGGTAATGATCAGTTCACTAATCCCACTTGGCTACCCAATTTTTATTCTTCTAGGTTGAAGCATTCGTTTCCAGTAACACTTTGAATTTTAGGTTTCACTCTGTTTTCTGCTATATAGATAGATGTGTTTGAAACTCTAAATCAAACACGGTTTGTGCTAGCTCCGTGAAACTTGACCAAATGAAGTAGTTCTAAGTTCTATCTCTATGGTTTGTTTCCTCTTGAAGTACCCCATGCAGAGACTGGCGAAAAACACTTTCATTTGAAAGGGGTTGCCAAGCTTCCAAAAAACTATTTTGATGAAATCTCAGCAAACATTTTTTCACCAAATCTTGATGATACTTGGTGGTAATGATCAGTTCACGAATCCCACTTGGCTGCCCAACTTTTACTCTTCTAGGTTCAAGCGTTCGTTTCCAGTAACACTTTGAAATTTAGGTTTTACTCTGTTTTCTGCTATATAGATAGATGTGTTTGAAACTCTAAATCAAACACGGTTCGTGCTAGCTCCGTGAAACTTGACAAAATGAAGTAGTTCTAAGTTCTATCTCTATGGTTTGTTTCCTCTTGAAGTACCCCATGCAGAGACTGGCGAAAAACACTTTCGTTTGAAAGGGGTTACAAGCTTCCAAAAAACTACTAGTTTGCTGAAATCTCAGCAAAACTTTTTTCACCAAATCTTAATGATACTTGGTGGTAATGATCAGTTCACTAATCCCACTTGGCTACCCAATTTTTATTCTTCTAGGTTGAAGCATTCGTTTCCAGTAACACATTGAATTTTTAGGTTTCACTCTGTTTTCTGCTATATAGATAGATGTGTTTGAAACTCTAAATCAAACACGGTTTGTGCTAGCTCCTTGAAATTTGACCAAATGAAGTAGTTCTAAGTTCTATCTCTATGGTTTGTTTCCTCTTGAAGTACCCCATGCAGAGACTGGCAAAAAACACTTTCGTTTGAAAGGGGTTGCCAAGCTTCCAAAAAACTACTAGTTTGCTGATATCTCAGCAAACCTTTTTTCACCAAATCTTGATGATACGTGGTGGTAATGATCAGTTCACTAATCCCACATTGCTGCCCAACTTTCACTCTTCTAGGTTCAAGCGTTCGTTTCCAGTAACACTTTGAATTTTTAGGTTTCACTCTGTTTTCTGCTATATAGATAGATGTGATGGAAACTCTAAATCAAACACGGTTTGTGCTAGTTCCTTGAAACTTGACCAAATGAAGTAGTTCTAAGTTCTATCTCTATGGTTTGTTTCCTCTTGAAGTACCCCATGCAGAGACTGGCGAAAAACACTTTCGTTTGAAAGGGGTTGCAAGCTTCCAAAAAACTACTAGTTTGCTGAAATCTCAGCAAACATTTTTCACCAAATCTTGATGATACTTGGTGGTAATGATGAGTTCACTAATCCCACTTGGCTACCCAATTTTTATTCTTCTAGGTTGAAGCATTCGTTTCCAGTAACACTTTGAATTTTTAGGTTTCACTCTGTTTTCTGCTATATAGATAGATGTGTTTGAAACTCTAAATCAACACGGTTTGTGCTAGCTTCTTGAAACTTGACCAAATGAAGTAGTTCTAAGTTCTATCTCTACGGTTTGTTTCCTCTTGAAGTACCCCATGCAGAGACTGGCGAAGAACACTTTCGTTTGAAAGGGGTTGACAAGCTTCCAAAAAACTACTAGTTTGCTGATATCTCAGCAAACATTTTTTCACCAAATCTTGATGATACTTGGTGGTAATGATCAGTTCACTAATCTCACTTGGCTGCCCAACTTTCACTCTTCTAGGTTCAAGCGTTCGTTTCCAGTAACACTTTGAATTTTTAGGTTCACTCTGTTTTCTGCTATATAGATAGATGTGTTTGAAACTCTAAATCAACACGGTTTTGTGCTAGCTCCGTGAAACTTGACAAAATGAAGTAGTTCTAAGTTCTATCTCTATGGTTTGTTTCCTCTTGAAGTACCCCATGCAGAGACTGGCGAAAAACACTTTCGTTTCAAAGGGGTTGCCTAGCTTCCAAAAAACTACTAGTTTGCTGAAATCTCAGCAAACATTTTTTCACCAAATCTTGATGATACTTGGTGGTAATGATCAGTTCACTAATCCCACTTGGCTGCCCAATTTTTATTCTTCTAGGTTGAAGCATTCGTTTCCAGTAACAGTTTGAATTTTTAGGTTTCAATCTTTTTTCTCCTACATAGATAGCTGTGTTTGGAATTCTAAATCAAACACGGTTTGTGCTAGCTCCTTGAAACTTGACCAAATGAAGAAGTTCTAAGTTCTATCTCTATGGTTTGTTTCTTCTTGAAGTACCCCATGCAGAGACTGGCGAAAACACTTTCGTTTGAAAGTGGTTGCCAAGCTTCCAAAAAACTCCTAGTTTGCTGAAATCTCAGCAAACATTTTTTTCACCAAATCTTGAGATACTTGGTGGTAATGATCAGTTCACTAATCTCACTTGGCTACCCAATTTTTATTCTTCTAGGTTGAAGCATTCGTTTCCAGTAACACTTTGAATTTTTAGGTTTCACTCTGTTTTCTGCTATATAGATAGATGTGTTTGAAACTCTAAATCAAACACGGTTAGTGCTAGCTCCTTGAAATTTGACCAAATGAAGTAGTTCTAAGTTCTATCTCTATGGTTTGTTTCCTCTTGAAGTACCCCATGCAGAGACTGGCGAAAAACACTTTCGTTTGAAAGGGATTGCCAAGCTTCCAAAAAACTACTAGTTTGCTGAAATCTCAGCAAACATTTTTTCACCAAATCTTGATGATACTTGCTGGTAATGATCAGTTCACTATTCCCACTTGGGTTGCCCAATTTTATTGTTCTAGGTTGAAGCATTCGTTTCAGTAACAGTTTGAATTTTTAGGTTTCACTCTGTTTTCTCATACATAGATAGCTGTGTTTGGAATTCTAAATCAAACACGGTTTGTGCTAGCTCCTTGAAACTTGACCAAATGAAGTAGTTCTAAGTTCTATCTCTATGGTGTGTTTCCTCTTGATGTACCCCATGCAGAGACTGGCGAAAACACTTTCGTTTGAAAGGGGTTGCCAAGCTTCCAAAAAAATACTAGTTTGCTGAAATCTCAGCAAACATTTTTTCACCAAATCTTGATGATACTTGGTGGTAATGATCAGTTCACTAATCCCCACTTGGCTACCCAATTTTTATTCTTCTAGGTTGAAGCATTCGTTTCCAGTAACACTTTGAATTTTTAGGTTTCACTCTGTTTTCTGCTATATAGATAGATGTGTTTGAAACTCTAAATCAAACACGGTTTGTGCTAGCTCCTTGAAACTTGACCAAATGAAGTAGTTCTAAATTCTATCTCTACGGTTTGTTTCCTCTTGAAGTACCCCATGCAGAGACTGGCGAAAAACACTTTCGTTTGAAAGGGGTGGCCAAGCTTTCAAAAAACTACTAGTTTGCTGAAATCTCAGCAAAACTTTTTTCACCAAATCTTAATGATACTTGGTGGTAATGATCAGTTCACTAATCCCACTTGGCTACCCAATTTTTATTCTTCTAGGTTGAAGCATTCGTTTCCAGTAACACTTTGAATTTTTAGGTTTCACTCTGTTTTCTGCTATATAGATAGATGTGTTTGAAACTCTAAATCAAACACGGTTTGTGCTAGCTCCTTGAAATTTGACCAAATGAAGTAGTTCTAAGTTCTATCTCTATGGTTTGTTTCCTCTTGAAGTACCCCATGCAGAGACTGGCGAAAAACACTTTCGTTTGAAAGGGATTGCCAAGCTTCCAAAAAACTACTAGTTTGCTGAAATCTCAGCAAACATTTTTTCACCAAATCTTGATGATACTTGGTGGTAATGATCAGTTCACTATTCCCACTTGGCTGCCCAATTTTTATTCTTCTAGGTTGAAGCATTCGTTTCCAGTAACAGTTTGAATTTTTAGGTTTCACTCTGTTTTCTCATACATAGATAGCTGTGTTTGAAACTCTAAATCAAACACGGTTTGTGCTAGCTCCGTGAAACTTGACCAAATGAAGTAGTTCTAAGTTCTATCTCTATGGTTTGTTTCCTCTTGAAGTACCCCATGCAGAGACTGGCGAAAAACACTTTCGTTTGAAAGGGGTTGCCAAGCTTCCAAAAAAATACTAGTTTGCTGAAATCTCAGCAAACATTTTTTCACCAAATCTTGATGATACTTGGTGGTAATGATCAGTTCACTAATCCCACTTGGCTGCCCAACTATCACTCTTCTAGGTTGAAGCATTCGTTTCCAGTAACACTTTGAATTTTTTGGTTTCACTCTGTTTTCTGCTATATAGATAGATGTGTTTGAAACTCTAAATCAAACACGGTTTGTGCTAGCTCCTTGAAACTTGACCAAATGAAGTAGTTCTAAATTCTATCTCTACGGTTTGTTTCCTCTTGAAGTACCCCATGCAGAGACTGGCGAAAAACACTTTCGTTTGAAAGGGGTGGCCAAGCTTCCAAAAAACTACTAGTTTGCTGAAATCTCAGCAAACCTTTTTTCACCAAATCTTGATGATACTTGGTGGTAATGATCAGTTCACTAATCTCACTTGGCTGCCCAACTTTCACTCTTCTAGATTCAAGCGTTCGTTTCCAGTAACACTTTGAATTTTTAGGTTTCACTCTGTTTTCTGCTATATAGATAGATGTGTTTGAAACTCTAAATCAAACATGGTTTGGGCTAGCTCCGTGAAACTTGACAAAATGAAGTAGTTCTAAGTTCTATCTCTAAGGGTTGTTTCCTCTTGAAGTACCCCATGCAGACACTGGCGAAAAACACTTTCGTTTGAAAGGGGTTGCCAAGCTTCCAAAAAACTACTAGTTTGCTGAAATCTCAGCAAACCTTTTTTCACCAAATCTTGATGATACTTGGTGGTAATGATCAGTTCACTAATCCCACTTGGCAGCCCAATTTTTATTCTTCTAGGTTGAAGCATTCGTTTCCAGTAACAGTTTGAATTTTTAGGTTTCACTCTGTTTTCTCATACATAGATAGCTGTGTTTGGAATTCTAAATCAAACACGGTTTGTGCTAGCTCCTTGAAACTTGACCAAATGAAGTAGTTCTAAGTTCTATCTCTATGGTTTGTTTCCTCTTGAAGTACCCCATGCAGAGACTGGTGAAAAACACTTTCGTTTGAAAGGGGTTGCCAAGTTTCCAAAAAACTACTAGTTTGCTGAAATCTCAGCACACATTTTTTCACCAAATCTTGATGATACTTGGTGGTAATGATCATTTCACTAAGCCCACTTGGCTGCCCAATTTTTACTCTTCTAGGTTCAAGCGTTCGTTTCCAGTAACACTTTGAATTTTTAGGTTTCACTCTGTTTTCTGCTATATAGATAGATGTGTTTGAAACTCTAAATCAAACACGGTTTGTGCTAGCTCCTTGATACTTTACCAAATGAAGTAGTTCTATGTTCCATCTCTATGGTTTGTTTCCTCTTGAAGTACACCATGCAGAGACTGGCGAAAAACACTTTCATTTGAAAGGGGTGGCCAAGCTTCCAAAAAACTACTAGTTTGCTGAAATCTCAGCAAACCTTTTTTCACCAAATCTTGATGATACTTGGTGGTAATGATCAGTTCACTAATCCCACTTGGCTGCCCAATTTTTATTCTTCTAGGTTGAAGCATTCGTTTCCAGTAACAGTATGAAATTTAGGTTTCACTTTGTTTTCTCATACATAGATAGCTGTGTTTGGGATTCTAAATCAAACACGGTTTGTGCTAGCTCCTTGAAACTTGATCAAATGAAGTAGTTCTAAGTTCTATCTCTATGGTTTGTTACCTCTTGAAGTACCCCATGCAGAGACTGGCGAAAAACACTTTCGTTTTAAAGGGGTTGCCAAGCTTCCAAAAAACTACTAGTTTGCTGAAATCTCAGCACACATTTTTTCAACAATTCTTGATGATACTTCCTGGTAATGATCAGTTAACTAATCCCACTTGCCTGCCCAACTTTCACTCTTCTAGGTTCAAGCGTTCGTTTCCAGTAACACTTTGAATTTTTAGATTTCACTCTGTTTTCTGCTATATAGATAGATGTGTTTGAAACTCTAAATCAAACACGGTTTGTGCTAGCTCCTTGAAACTTGACCAAATGAAGTAGTTCTATGTTCCATCTCTATGGTTTGTTTCCTCTTGAAGTACACCATGCAGAGACTGGCGAAAAACACTTTCATTTGAAAGGGGTGGCCAAGCTTCCAAAAAACTACTAGTTTGCTGAAATCTCAGCAAATATTTTTTCAAGAAATATTGATGATACTTGGTGGTAATGATCAGTTCACTAATCCCACTTGGCTACCCAATTTTTATTCTTCTAGGTTGAAGCATTCGTTTCCAGTAACAGTTTGAATTTTTAGGTTTCACTCTGTTTTCTCATACATAGATAGCTGTGTTTGGAATTCTAAATCAAACACGGTTTGTGCTAGCTCCTTGAAACATGACCAAATGAAGTAGTTCTATGTTATATCTCTATGGTTTGTTTCCTCTTGAAGTACCCCTTGCAGAGACTGGCGAAAAACACTTTCATTTGAAAGGGGTTGCCAAGCTTCCAAAAAACTACTAGTTTGCTGAAATCTCAGCAAACATTTTTTCACCAAATCTTGATGATACTTCCTGGTAATGATCAGTTAACTAATCCCAATTGCCTGCCCAACTTTCACTCTTCTAGGTTCAAGCGTTCGTTTCCAGTAACACTTTGAATTTTTAGATTTCACTCTGTTTTCTGCTATATAGATAGATGTGTTTGAAACTCTAAATCAAACACGGTTTGTGCTAGCTCCTTGAAACTTGACAAAATGAAGTAGTTCTAAGTTCTATCTCTATGGTATGTTTCCTCTTGAAGTACCCCTTGCAGAGTTTGGCGAAAAACACTTTCGTTTGAAAGGGGTTGCCAAGCTTCCAAAAACTACTAGTTTGCTGAAATCTCAGCAAACCTTTTTTCACCAAATCTTGATGATACTTGGTGGTAATGATCAGTTCACTAATCTCACTTGGCTGCCCAACTTTCACTCTTCTAGGTTCAAGCATTCGTTTCCAGTAACACTTTGAATTTTTAGGTTTCACTCTGTTTTCTGCTATATAGATAGATGTTTTTGAAATTCTAAATCAAAACACGGTTTGTGCTAGCTCCGTGAAACTTGACAAAATGAAGTAGTTCTAAGTTCTATCTCTATGGTTTGTTCCTCTTGAAGTACCCCATGCAGAGACTGTCGAATAACACTTTCGTTTGAAAGGGTTGCCAAGCTTTCAAAAAACTACTAGTTTGCTGAAATCTCAGCAAACATTTTTTTCAGCAAATCTTGATGATACTTGGTGGTAATGATCAGTTCACTAATCCCAAAGGCTGCCCAATTTTTATTCTTCATAGGTTGAAGCATTTGTTTCCAGTAACAGTTTGAATTTTTAGGTTTCACTCTGTTTTCTCCTACATAGATAGCTGTGTTTGGAATTCTAAATCAAACACGATTTGTGCTAGCTCCTTGAAACTTGACCTAATGAAGTAGTTCTAAGTTCTATCTCTATGGTTTGTTTCCTCTTGAAGTACCCCATGCAGAGATGGCGAAAAACACTTTCGTTTGAAAGGGGTTGCCAAGTTTCCAAAAAACTACTAGTTTGCTGAAATCTCAGCAAACATTTTTTCACCAAATCTTGATGATACTTGGTGGTAATGATCATTTCACTAAGCCACTTGGCTGCCCAATTTTTACTCTTCTAGGTTCAAGCGTTCGTTTCCAGTAAACACTTTGAATTTTTAGGTTTCACTCTGTTTTCTGCTATATAGATAGATGTGTTTGAAACTCTAAATCAAACACGGTTTGTGCTAGACCCTTGATACTTTACCAAATGAAGTAGTTCTATATTCCATCTCTATGGTTTATTTCCTCTGGAAGTACACCATGCAGAGACTGGCGATAAACACTTTCGTTTGAAAGGGGTGGCCAAGCTTCCAAAAAACTACTAGTTTGCTGAAATCTCAGCAAACCTTTTTTCAGCAAATCTTGATGATACTTGGTGGTAATGATCAGTTCACTAATCCCAATGGCTGCCCAATTTTTATTCTTCTAGGTTGAAGCATTCATTTCCAGTAACAGTTTGAATTTTTAGGTTTCACTCTGTTTTCTCCTACATAGATAGCTGTGTTTGGAATTCTAAATCAAACACGGTTTGTGCTAGCTCCTTGAAACTTGACCTAATGAAGTAGTTCTAAGTTCTATCTCTATGGTTTGTTTCTTCTTGAAGTACCCCATGCAGAGACTGGCGAAAAACACTTTCTTTTGAAAGGGGTTGCCAAGCTTCCAAAAAAATACTAGTTTGCTGAAATCTCAGCAAACATTTTTTCACATAATCTTGATGATACTTGGTGGTAATGATCAGTTCACTAATCCCACTTGGCTGCCCAACTATCATTCTTCTAGGTTCAAGCGTTCGTTTCCAGTAACACTTTGAATTTTTAGGTTTCACTCTGTTTTCTGCAATATAGATAGATGTGTTTGAAACTCTAAATCAAACACGGTTTGTGCTAGCTCCGTGAAACTTGACAAAATGAAGTAGTCCTAAGTTCTATCTCTATGGTTTGTTTCCTCTTGAAGTACCCCATGCAGAGACTGGCGAAAAACACTTTCGTTTGAAAAGGGTTGCCAAGCTTCCAAAAAACTACTAGTTTGCTGAAAACTCAGCAAACATTTTTTCACCAAATCTTGATGATACTTGGTGGTAATGATCAGTTCACTAATCCCACTTGGCTATCCAATTTTTATTCTTCTAGGTTGAAGCATTCGTTTAAAGTAACACTTTGAATTTTTAGGTTTCACTCTGTTTTCTGCTATATAGATAGATGTGTTTGAAACTCTAAATCAAACACGGTTTGTGCTAGCTCCTTGAAACTTGACCAAATGAAGTAGTTCTAAGTTGTATCTCTATGGTTTGTTTGCTCTTGAAGTACCCCATGCAGAGACTGGCGAAAAACACTTTTGTTTGAAAGGGGTTGCCAAGCTTCCAAAAAACTACTAGTTTGCTGAAATCTCAGCAAACATTTTTTTACCAAATCTTGATGATACTTGGTGGTAATGATCAGTTCACTAATCTCACTTGGCTGCCCAACTTTCACTCTTCTAGGTTCAAGCGTTCGTTTCCAGTAACACTTTGAATTTTTAGGTTTCACTCTGTTTTCTGCTATATAGATAGATGTGTTTGAAACTCTAAATCAAACACGGTTTGTGCTAGCTCCTTGAAACTTGACCAAATGAAGTAGTTCTAAGTTCTATCTCTATGGTTTGTTTCCTCTTGAAGTACCCCATGCAGAGACTGGCGAAAAACACTTTCGTTTGAAAGGGGTTGCCAAGCTTCCAAAAAACTACTAGTTTGCTGAAATCTCAGCAAACATTTTTTCACCAAATCTTGATGATACTTGGTGGTAATGATCAGTTCACTAATCCCACTTGGCTACCCAATTTTTATTCTTCTAGGTTGAAGCATTCGTTTCCAGTAACACTTTGAATTTTTAGGTTTCACTCTGTTTTCTGCTATATAGATAGATGTGTTTGAAACTCTAAATCAAACACGGTTTGTGCTAGCTCCTTGAAATTTGACCAAATGAAGTAGTTCTAAGTTCTATCTCTATGGTTTGTTTCCTCTTGAAGTACCCCATGCAGAGACTGGCGAAAAACACTTTCGTTTGAAAGGGGTTGCCAAGCTTCCAAAAAACTACTAGTTTGCTGAAATCTCAGCAAATATTTTTTCACCAAATCTTGATGATACTTGGTGGTAATGATCAGTTCACTAATCCCACTTGGCTGCCCAATTTTGATTCCTCTAGATTGAAGCATTAGTTTCCAGTAACAGTTTGAATTTTTAGGTTTCACTCTGTTTTCTCATACATAGATAGCTGTGTTTGGAATTCTAAATCAAACACGGTTTGTGCTAGCTCCTGGAAACTTGACCAAATGAAGTAGTTCTAAGTTCTATCTCTATGGTTTGTTTCCTCTTGAAGTACCCCATGCAGAGACTGGTGAAAAACACTTTCGTTTGAAAGGGGTTGCCAAGCTTCCAAAAAACTACTAGTTTGCTGAAATCTCAGCAAACCTTTTTTCACCAAATCTTGATGATACTTGGTGGTAATGATCAGTTCACTAATCTCACTTGGCTGCCCAACTTTCACTCTTCTAGATTCAAGCGTTCGTTTCCAGTAACACTTTGAATTTTTAGGTTTCACTCTGTTTTCTGCTATATAGATAGATGTGTTTGAAACTCTAAATCAAACACGGTTTGTGCTAGCTCCGTGAAACTTGACCAAATGAAGTAGTTCTAAGTTCTATCTCTAAGGTTTGTTTCCTCTTGAAGTAACCCATGCAGACACTGGCGAAAAACACTTTCGTTTGAAAGGGGTTGCCAAGCTTCCAAAAAACTACTAGTTTGCTGAAATCTCAGCAAACCTTTTTTCACCAAATCTTGATGATACTTGGTGGTAAAGATCAGTTCACTAATCCCACTTGGAAGCCCAATTTTTATTCTTCTAGGTTGAAGCATTCGTTTCCAGTAACAGTTTGAATTTTTAGGTTTCACTCTGTTTTCTCATACATAGATAGCTGTGTTTGGAATTCTAAATCAAACACGGTTTGTGCTAGCTCCTTGAAACTTGACAAAATGAAGTAGTTCTAAGTTCTATCTCTAAGGTTTGTTTCCTCTTGAAGTACCCCATGCAGAGACTGGCGAAAAACACTTTCGTTTGAAAGGGGTTGCCAAGCTTCCAAAAACTACTAGTTTGCTGAAATCTCAGCAAACATTTTTTCACCAAATCTTGATGATACTTGGTGGTAATGATCAGTTCACTTATCCCACTTGCCTGCCCAACTTTCACTCTTCTAGGTTCAAGCGTTCGTTTCCAGTAACACTTTGAATTTTTAGGTTTCACTCTGTTTTCTGCTGTATAGATAGATGTGTTTGAAACTCTAAATCAAACACGGTTTGTGCTAGCTCCTTGAAACTTGACCAAATGAAGTAGTTCTAAGTTCTATCTCTATGGTTTGTTTCCTCTTGAAGTACCCCATGCAGAGACTGGTGAAAAACACTTTCGTTTGAAAGGGGTTGCCAAGCTTCCACAAAACTACTAGTTTGCTGAAATCTCAGCAAACATTTTTTCACCAAATCTTGATGATACTTGGTGGTAATGATCAGTACACTAATCCCACTTGGCTGCCCAATTTTTATTCTTCCAGGTTGAAGCATTCGTTTCCAGTAACAGTTTGAATTTTTTGGTTTCACTCTGTTTTCTCCTACATAGATAGATGTGTTTGGAATTCTAAATCAAACACGGTTTGTGCTATCTCCTTGAAACTTGACCAAATGAAGTAGTTCTAAGTTCTATCTCTATGGTTTGTTTCCTCTTGAAGTACCCCATGCAGAGACTGGCGAAAAACACTTTCGTTTGAAAGGGGTTGCCAAGCTTCCAAAAAACTACTAGTTTGCTGAAATCTCAGCAAACCTTTTTTCACCAAATCTTGATGATACTTGGTGGTAATGATCAGTTCACTAATCTCACTTGGCTGCCCAACTTTCACTCTTCTAGGTTCAAGCGTTCGTTTCCAGTAACACTTTGAATTTTTAGGTTTCACTCTGTTTTCTGCTATATAGATAGATGTGTTTGAAACTCTAAATCAAACACGGTTTGTGCTAGCTCCGTGAAACTTGACAAAATGAAGTAGTTCTAAGTTCTATCTCTATGGTTTGTTTCCTCTTGAAGTACCCCATGCAGAGACTGGCGAATAACACTTTCGTTTGAAAGGGGTTGCCAAGCTTTCAAAAAACTACTAGTTTGCTGAAATCTCAGCAAACATTTTTTCAGCAAATCTTGATGATACTTGGTGGTAATGATCAGTTCACTAATCCCAATGGCTGCCCAATTTTTATTCTTCTAGGTTGAAGCATTCGTTTCCAGTAACAGTTTGAATTTTTAGGTTTCATTCTGTTTTCTCCTACATAGATAGCTGTGTTTGGAATTCTAAATCAAACACGGTTTGTGCTAGCTCCTTGAAACTTGACCTAATGAAGTAGTTCTAAGTTCTATCTCTATGGTTTGTTTCTTCTTGAAGTACCCCATGCAGAGACTGGGGAAAAACACTTTCGTTTGAAAGGGGTTGCCAAGCTTCCAAAAAAATACTAGTTTGCTGAAATCTCAGCAAACATTTTTTCATATAATCTTGATGATACTTGGTGGTAATGATCAGTTCACTAATCCCACTTGGCTGCCCAACTATCACTCTTCTAGGTTCAAGCGTTCGTTTCCAGTAACACTTTGAATTTTTAGGTTTCACTCTGTTTTCTGCAATATAGATAGATGTGTTTGAAACTCTAAATCAAACTCGGTTTGTGCTAGCTCCGTGAAACTTGACAAAATGAAGTTGTCCTAAGTTCTATCTCTATGGTTTGTTTCCTTTTGAAGTACCCCATGCAGAGACTGGCGAAAAACACTTTCGTTTGAAAAGGGTTGCCAAGCTTCCAAAAAACTACTAGTTTGTTGAAATCTCAGCAAACATTTTTTCACCAAATCTTGATGATACTTGGTGGTAATGATCAGTTCACTAATCAGACTTGGCTACCCAATTTTTATTCTTCTAGGTTGAAGCATTCGTTTCCAGTAACACTTTGAATTTTTAGGTTTCACTCTGTTTTCTGCTATATAGATAGATGTGTTTGGAACTCTAAATCAAACACGGTTTGTGCTAGCTCCTTGAATCTTGACCAAATGAAGTAGTTCTAAGTTGTATCTGTATGGTTTGTTTCCTCTTGAAGTACCCCATGCAGAGACTGGCGAAAAACACTTTTGTTTGAAAGGGGTTGCCAAGCTTCCAAAAAACTACTAGTTTGCTGAAATCTCAGCAAACATTTTTCACCAAATCTTGATGATACTTGGTGGTAATGATCAGTTCACTAATCTCACTTGGCTGCCCAACTTTCACTCTTCTAGGTTCAAGCGTTCGTTTCCAGTAACACTTTGAATTTTTAGGTTTCACTCTGTTTTCTGCCATATAGATAGATGTGTTTGAAACTCTAAATCAAACACGGTTTGTGCTAGCTCCGTGAAACTTGACCAAATGAAGTAGTTCTAAGTTCTATCTCTATGGTTTGTTTCCTCTTGAAGTACCCCATGCAGAGACTGGCGAAAAACACTTTCATTTGAAAGGGGTTGCCAAGCTTCCAAAAAACTGCTAGTTTGCTGAAATCTCAGCAAACATTTTTTCACCAAATCTTGATGATACTTGGTGGTGATGATCAGTTCACTAATCCCACTTGGCTTCCCAATTTTTATTCTTCTAGGTTGAAGCATTCGTTTCCAGTAACAGTTTGAATTTTTAGGTTTCACTCTGTTTTCTCCTACATAGATAGCTGTTCGGAATTCTAAATCAAACACGGTTTGTGCTAGCTCCTTGAAACTTGACCAAATGAAGTAGTTCTAAGTTCTATCTCTATGGTTTGTTTCTTCTTGAAGTACCCCATGCAGAGACTGGCGAAAAACACTTTCGTTTGAAAGGGGTTGGCAAGCTTCCAAAAAATACTAGTTTGCTGAAATCTCAGCAAACATTTTTTCACCAAATCTTGATGATACTTGGTGGTAATGATCAGTTCACTAAGCCCACTTGGCTGCCCAATTTTTACTCTTCTAGATTCAAGCGTTCGTTTCCAGTAACACTTTGAATTTTTAGGTTTCACTCTGTTTTCTGGTATATAGATAGATGTGTTTGAAACTCTAAATCAAACACGGTTTGTGCTAGCTCCTTGAAACTTGACCAAATGAAGTAGTTCTAAGTTCTATCTCTATGGTTTGTTTCCTCTTGAAGTACCCCATGCAGAGACTGGTGAAAAACACTTTCGTTTGAAAGGGGTTGCCAAGCTTCCACAAAACTACTAGTTTGCTGAAATCTCAGCAAACATTTTTTCACCAAATCTTGATGATACTTGGTGGTAATGATCAGTACACTAATCCCACTTGGCTGCCCAATTTTTATTCTTCCAGGTTGAAGCATTCGTTTCCAGTAACAGTTTGAATTTTTTGGTTTCACTCTGTTTTCTCCTACATAGATAGATGTGTTTGGAATTCTAAATCAAACACGGTTTGTGCTATCTCCTTGAAACTTGACCAAATGAAGTAGTTCTAAGTTCTATCTCTATGGTTTGTTTCCTCTTGAAGTACCCCATGCAGAGACTGGCGAAAAACACTTTCGTTTGAAAGGGGTTGCCAAGCTTCCAAAAAACTACTAGTTTGCTGAAATCTCAGCAAACCTTTTTTCACCAAATCTTGATGATACTTGGTGGTAATGATCAGTTCACTAATCTCACTTGGCTGCCCAACTTTCACTCTTCTAGGTTCAAGCGTTCGTTTCCAGTAACACTTTGAATTTTTAGGTTTCACTCTGTTTTCTGCTATATAGATAGATGTGTTTGAAACTCTAAATGAAACACGGTTTGTGCTAGCTCCGTGAAACTTGACAAAATGAAGTAGTTCTAAGTTCTATCTCTATGGTTTGTTTCCTCTTGAAGTACCCCATGCAGAGACTGGCGAATAACACTTTCGTTTGAAAGGGGTTGCCAAGCTTTCAAAAAACTACTAGTTTGCTGAAATCTCAGCAAACATTTTTTCAGCAAATCTTGATGATACTTGGTGGTAATGATCAGTTCACTAATCCCAATGGCTGCCCAATTTTTATTCTTCTAGGTTGAAGCATTCGTTTCCAGTAACAGTTTGAATTTTTAGGTTTCATTCTGTTTTCTCCTACATAGATAGCTGTGTTTGGAATTCTAAATCAAACACGGTTTGTGCTAGCTCCTTGAAACTTGACCTAATGAAGTAGTTCTAAGTTCTATCTCTATGGTTTGTTTCTTCTTGAAGTACCCCATGCAGAGACTGGGGAAAAACACTTTCGTTTGAAAGGGGTTGCCAAGCTTCCAAAAAAATACTAGTTTGCTGAAATCTCAGCAAACATTTTTTCATATAATCTTGATGATACTTGGTGGTAATGATCAGTTCACTAATCCCACTTGGCTGCCCAACTATCACTCTTCTAGGTTCAAGCGTTCGTTTCCAGTAACACTTTGAATTTTTAGGTTTCACTCTGTTTTCTGCAATATAGATAGATGTGTTTGAAACTCTAAATCAAACTCGGTTTGTGCTAGCTCCGTGAAACTTGACAAAATGAAGTTGTCCTAAGTTCTATCTCTATGGTTTGTTTCCTTTTGAAGTACCCCATGCAGAGACTGGCGAAAAACACTTTCGTTTGAAAAGGGTTGCCAAGCTTCCAAAAAACTACTAGTTTGTTGAAATCTCAGCAAACATTTTTTCACCAAATCTTGATGATACTTGGTGGTAATGATCAGTTCACTAATCAGACTTGGCTACCCAATTTTTATTCTTCTAGGTTGAAGCATTCGTTTCCAGTAACACTTTGAATTTTTAGGTTTCACTCTGTTTTCTGCTATATAGATAGATGTGTTTGGAACTCTAAATCAAACACGGTTTGTGCTAGCTCCTTGAATCTTGACCAAATGAAGTAGTTCTAAGTTGTATCTGTATGGTTTGTTTCCTCTTGAAGTACCCCATGCAGAGACTGGCGAAAAACACTTTTGTTTGAAAGGGGTTGCCAAGCTTCCAAAAAACTACTAGTTTGCTGAAATCTCAGCAAACATTTTTCACCAAATCTTGATGATACTTGGTGGTAATGATCAGTTCACTAATCTCACTTGGCTGCCCAACTTTCACTCTTCTAGGTTCAAGCGTTCGTTTCCAGTAACACTTTGAATTTTTAGGTTTCACTCTGTTTTCTGCCATATAGATAGATGTGTTTGAAACTCTAAATCAAACACGGTTTGTGCTAGCTCCGTGAAACTTGACCAAATGAAGTAGTTCTAAGTTCTATCTCTATGGTTTGTTTCCTCTTGAAGTACCCCATGCAGAGACTGGCGAAAAACACTTTCATTTGAAAGGGGTTGCCAAGCTTCCAAAAAACTGCTAGTTTGCTGAAATCTCAGCAAACATTTTTTCACCAAATCTTGATGATACTTGGTGGTGATGATCAGTTCACTAATCCCACTTGGCTTCCCAATTTTTATTCTTCTAGGTTGAAGCATTCGTTTCCAGTAACAGTTTGAATTTTTAGGTTTCACTCTGTTTTCTCCTACATAGATAGCTGTTCGGAATTCTAAATCAAACACGGTTTGTGCTAGCTCCTTGAAACTTGACCAAATGAAGTAGTTCTAAGTTCTATCTCTATGGTTTGTTTCTTCTTGAAGTACCCCATGCAGAGACTGGCGAAAAACACTTTCGTTTGAAAGGGGTTGGCAAGCTTCCAAAAAACTACTAGTTTGCTGAAATCTCAGCAAACATTTTTTCACCAAATCTTGATGATACTTGGTGGTAATGATCAGTTCACTAAGCCCACTTGGCTGCCCAATTTTTACTCTTCTAGATTCAAGCGTTCGTTTCCAGTAACACTTTGAATTTTTAGGTTTCACTCTGTTTTCTGGTATATAGATAGATGTGTTTGAAACTCTAAATCAAACACGGTTTGTGCTAGCTCCTTGAAACTTTACCAAATAAAGTAGTTCTATGTTCCATCTCTATGGTTTGTTTCCTCTTGATGTAAACCATGCAGAGACTGGCGAAAAACACTTTCGTTTGAAAGGGGTGGCCAAGCTTCCAAAAAACTACTAGTTTGCTGAAATCTCAGGAAAACTTTTTTCACCAAATCTTAATGATACTTGGTGGTAATGATCAGTTCACTAATCCCACTTGGCTACCCAATTTTTATTCTTCTAGGTTGAAGCATTCGTTTCCAGTAACACTTTGAATTTTTAGGTTTCACTCTGTTTTCTGCTATATAGATAGATGTGTTTGAAACTCTAAATCAAACACGGTTTGTGCTAGCTCCTTGAAATTTGACCAAATGAAGTAGTTCTAAGTTCTATCTCTATGGTTTGTTTCCTCTTGAAGTACCCCATGCAGAGACTGGCGAAAAACACTTTCGTTTGAAAGGGGTTGCCAAGCATCCAAAAAACTACTAGTTTGCTGAATTCTCAGCAAACATTTTTTCACCAAATCTTGATGATACGTGGTGGTAATGATCAGTTCACTAATCCCACTTGGCTGCCCAATTTTTATTCTTCTAGTTTGAAGCATTCGTTTCCAGTAACAGTTTGAATTTTTAGGTTTCACTCTGTTTTCTCATACATAGATAGCTGTGTTTGGAATTCTAAATCAAACACGGTTTGTGCTAGCTCCTTGAAACTTGACCAAATGAAGTAGTTCTAAGTTCTATCTCTATGGTTTGTTTCCTCTTGAAGTACCCCATGCAGAGACTGGTGAAAAACACTTTCGTTTGAAAGGGGTTGCCAAGCTTCCAAAAAAATACTAGTTTGCTGAAATCTCAGCAAACCTTTTTTCACCAAATCTTGATGATACATGGTGGTAATGATCAGTTCACTAATCTCACTTGGCTGCCCAACTTTCACTCTTCTAGATTCAAGCGTTCGTTTCCAGTAACACTTTGAATTTTTAGGTTTCACTCTGTTTTCTGCTATATAGATAGATGTGTTTGAAACTCTAAATCAAACATGGTTTGTGCTAGCTCCGTGAAACTTGACAAAATGAAGTAGTTCTAAGTTCTATCTCTAAGGGTTGTTTCCTCTTGAAGTACCCCATGCAGACACTGGCGAAAAACACTTTCGTTTGAAAGGGGTTGCCAAGCTTCCAAAAAACTACTAGTTTGCTGAAATCTCAGCAAACCTTTTTTCACCAAATCTTGATGATACTTGGTGGTAATGATCAGTTCACTAATCCCACTTGGCAGCCCAATTTTTATTCTTCTAGGTTGAAGCATTCGTTTCCAGTAACAGTTTGAATTTTTAGGTTTCACTCTGTTTTCTCATACATAGATAGCTGTGTTTGGAATTCTAAATCAAACACGGTTTGTGCTAGCTCCTTGAAACTTGACAAAATGAAGTAGTTCTAAGTTCTATATCTAAGGTTTGTTTCCTCTTGAAGTACCCCATGCAGAGACTGGCGAAAAACACTTTCGTTTGAAAGGGGTTGCCAAACTTCCAAAAAGTACTAGTTTGCTGAAATCTCAGCAAACATTTTTTCACCAAATCTTGATGATACTTGGTGGTAATGATCAGTTCACTTATCCCACTTGCCTGCCCAACTTTCATTCTTCTAGGTTCAAGCGTTCGTTTCCAGTAACACTTTGAATTTTTAGGTTTCACTCTGTTTTCTGCTGTATAGATAGATGTGTTTGAAACTCTAAATCAAACACGGTTTGTGCTAGCTCCTTGAAACTTGACCAAATGAAGTAGTTCTAAGTTCTATCTCTATGGTTTGTTTCCTCTTGAAGTACCCCATGCAGAGACTGGTGAAAAACACTTTCGTTTGAAAGGGGTTGCCAATCTTCCACAAAACTACTAGTTTGCTGAAATCTCAGCAAACATTTTTTCACCAAATCTTGATGATACTTGGTGGTAATGATCAGTTCACTAATCCCACTTGGCTGCCCAATTTTTATTCTTCCAGGTTGAAGCATTCGTTTCCAGTAACAGTTTGAATTTTTTGGTTTCACTCTGTTTTCTCCTACATAGATAGATGTGTTTGGAATTCTAAATCAAACACGGTTTGTGCTATCTCCTTGAAACTTGACCAAATGAAGTAGTTCTAAGTTCTATGTCTATGGTTTGTTTCCTCTTGAAGTACCCCATGCAGAGACTGGCGAAAAACACTTTCATTTGAAAGGGGTTGCCAAGCTTCCAAAAAACTACTAGTTTGCTGAAATCTCAGCAAACATTTTTTCACTAAATCTTGATGATACTTGGTGGTAATGATCAGTTCACTAACCTCACTTGGCCGCCCAACTTTCACTCTTCTAGGTTCAAGCGTTCGTTTCCAGTAACACTTTGAATTTTTAGGTTTCACTCTGTTTTCTGCTATATAGATAGATGTGTTTGAAACTCTAAATCCCACACGGTTTGTGCTAGCTCCTTGAAACTTGACCAAATGAAGTAGTTCTAAGTTCTATCTCTATGGTTTGTTTCCTCTTGAAGTACCCCATGCAGAGACTGGCGAAAAAAACTTTCGTTTGAAAGGGTTTGCCAAGCTTCCAAAAAACTACTAGTTTGCTGAAATCTCAGCAATCCTTTTTTCACCAAATCTTGATGATACTTGGTGGTAATGATCAGTTCACTTATCCCACTTGGCTGTCCAATTTTTATTCTTCTAGGTTGAAGCATTCGTTTCCAGTAACAGTTTGAATTTTTAGGTTTCACTCTGTTTTCTCATACATAGATAGCTGTGTTTGGAATTCTAAATCAAACACGGTTTGTGCTAGCTCCTTGAAACATGACCAAATGAAGTAGTTCTAAGTTCTATCTCTATGGTTTGTTTCCTCTTGAAGTACCCCATGCAGAGACTGGCGAAAAACACTTTCGTTTGAAAGGGGTTGCCAAGCTTCCAAAAAACTACTAGTTTGCTGAAATCTCAGCAAACCTTTTTTCACCAAATCTTGATGATACTTGGTGGTAATGATCAGTTCACTAATCTCACTTGGCTGCCCAACTTTCACTCTTCTAGGTTCAAGCGTTCGTTTCCAGTAACACTTTGAATTTTTAGGTTTCACTCTGTTTTCTGCTATATAGATAGATGTGTTTGAAACTCTAAATCAAACACGGTTTGTGCTAGCTCCGTGAAACTTGACAAAATGAAGTAGTTCTAAGTTCTATCTCTATGGTTTGTTTCCTCTTGAAGTACCCCATGCAGAGACTGGCGAATAACACTTTCGTTTGAAAGGGGTTGCCAAGCTTTCAAAAAACTACTAGTTTGCTGAAATCTCAGCAAACATTTTTTCAGCAAATCTTGATGATACTTGGTGGTAATGATCAGTTCACTAATCCCAATGGCTGCCCAATTTTTATTCTTCTAGGTTGAAGCATTCGTTTCCAGTAACAGTTTGAATTTTTAGGTTTCATTCTGTTTTCTCCTACATAGATAGCTGTGTTTGGAATTCTAAATCAAACACGGTTTGTGCTAGCTCCTTGAAACTTGACCTAATGAAGTAGTTCTAAGTTCTATCTCTATGGTTTGTTTCTTATTGAAGTACCCCATGCAGAGACTGGGGAAAAACACTTTCGTTTGAAAGGGGTTGCCAAGCTTCCAAAAAAATACTAGTTTGCTGAAATCTCAGCAAACATTTTTTCATATAATCTTGATGATACTTGGTGGTAATGATCAGTTCACTAATCCCACTTGGCTGCCCAACTATCACTCTTCTAGGTTCAAGCGTTCGTTTCCAGTAACACTTTGAATTTTTAGGTTTCACTCTGTTTTCTGCAATATAGATAGATGTGTTTGAAACTCTAAATCAAACTCGGTTTGTGCTAGCTCCGTGAAACTTGACAAAATGAAGTTGTCCTAAGTTCTATCTCTATGGTTTGTTTCCTTTTGAAGTACCCCATGCAGAGACTGGCGAAAAACACTTTCGTTTGAAAAGGGTTGCCAAGCTTCCAAAAAACTACTAGTTTGTTGAAATCTCAGCAAACATTTTTTCACCAAATCTTGATGATACTTGGTGGTAATGATCAGTTCACTAATCAGACTTGGCTACCCAATTTTTATTCTTCTAGGTTGAAGCATTCGTTTCCAGTAACACTTTGAATTTTTAGGTTTCACTCTGTTTTCTGCTATATAGATAGATGTGTTTGGAACTCTAAATCAAACACGGTTTGTGCTAGCTCCTTGAATCTTGACCAAATGAAGTAGTTCTAAGTTGTATCTGTATGGTTTGTTTCCTCTTGAAGTACCCCATGCAGAGACTGGCGAAAAACACTTTTGTTTGAAATGGGTTGCCAAGCTTCCAAAAAACTACTAGTTTGCTGAAATCTCAGCAAACATTTTTCACCAAATCTTGATGATACTTGGTGGTAATGATCAGTTCACTAATCTCACTTGGCTGCCCAACTTTCACTCTTCTAGGTTCAAGCGTTCGTTTCCAGTAACACTTTGAATTTTTAGGTTTCACTCTGTTTTCTGCCATATAGATAGATGTGTTTGAAACTCTAAATCAAACACGGTTTGTGCTAGCTCCGTGAAACTTGACCAAATGAAGTAGTTCTAAGTTCTATCTCTATGGTTTGTTTCCTCTTGAAGTACCCCATGCAGAGACTGGCGAAAAACACTTTCATTTGAAAGGGGTTGCCAAGCTTCCAAAAAACTGCTAGTTTGCTGAAATCTCAGCAAACATTTTTTCACCAAATCTTGATGATACTTGGTGGTGATGATCAGTTCACTAATCCCACTTGGCTACCCAATTTTTATTCTTCTAGGTTGAAGCATTCGTTTCCAGTAACAGTTTGAATTTTTAGGTTTCACTCTGTTTTCTCCTACATAGATAGCTGTTCGGAATTCTAAATCAAACACGGTTTGTGCTAGCTCCTTGAAACTTGACCAAATGAAGTAGTTCTAAGTTCTATCTCTATGGTTTGTTTCCTCTTGAAGTACCCCATGCAGAGACTGGTGAAAAACACTTTCGTTTGAAAGGGGTTGCCAAGCTTCCACAAAACTACTAGTTTGCTGAAATCTCAGCAAACATTTTTTCACCAAATCTTGATGATACTTGGTGGTAATGATCAGTTCACTAATCCCACTTGGCTGCCCTATTTTTATTCTTCCAGGTTGAAGCATTCGTTTCCAGTAACAGTTTGAATTTTTTGGTTTCACTCTGTTTTCTCCTACATAGATAGATGTGTTTGGAATTCTAAATCAAACACGGTTTGTGCTATCTCCTTGAAACTTGACCAAATGAAGTAGTTCTAAGTTCTATGTCTATGGTTTGTTTCCTCTTGAAGTACCCCATGCAGAGACTGGCGAAAAACACTTTCATTTGAAAGGGGTTGCCAAGCTTCCAAAAAACTACTAGTTTGCTGAAATCTCAGCAAACATTTTTTCACTAAATCTTGATGATACTTGGTGGTAATGATCAGTTCACTAACCTCACTTGGCCGCCCAACTTTCACTCTTCTAGGTTCAAGCGTTCGTTTCCAGTAACACTTTGAATTTTTAGGTTTCACTCTGTTTTCTGCTATATAGATAGATGTGTTTGAAACTCTAAATCCCACACGGTTTGTGCTAGCTCCTTGAAACTTGACCAAATGAAGTAGTTCTAAGTTCTATCTCTATGGTTTGTTTCCTCTTGAAGTACCCCATGCAGAGACTGGCGAAAAAAACTTTCGTTTGAAAGGGTTTGCCAAGCTTCCAAAAAACTACTAGTTTGCTGAAATCTCAGCAATCCTTTTTTCACCAAATCTTGATGATACTTGGTGGTAATGATCAGTTCACTTATCCCACTTGGCTGTCCAATTTTTATTCTTCTAGGTTGAAGCATTCGTTTCCAGTAACAGTTTGAATTTTTAGGTTTCACTCTGTTTTCTCATACATAGATAGCTGTGTTTGGAATTCTAAATCAAACACGGTTTGTGCTAGCTCCTTGAAACATGACCAAATGAAGTAGTTCTAAGTTCTATCTCTATGGTTTGTTTCCTCTTGAAGTACCCCATGCAGAGACTGGCGAAAAACACTTTCGTTTGAAAGGGGTTGCCAAGCTTCCAAAAAACTACTAGTTTGCTGAAATCTCAGCAAACCTTTTTTCACCAAATCTTGATGATACTTGGTGGTAATGATCAGTTCACTAATCTCACTTGGCTGCCCAACTTTCACTCTTCTAGGTTCAAGCGTTCGTTTCCAGTAACACTTTGAATTTTTAGGTTTCACTCTGTTTTCTGCTATATAGATAGATGTGTTTGAAACTCTAAATCAAACACGGTTTGTGCTAGCTCCGTGAAACTTGACAAAATGAAGTAGTTCTAAGTTCTATCTCTATGGTTTGTTTCCTCTTGAAGTACCCCATGCAGAGACTGGCGAATAACACTTTCGTTTGAAAGGGGTTGCCAAGCTTTCAAAAAACTACTAGTTTGCTGAAATCTCAGCAAACATTTTTTCAGCAAATCTTGATGATCCTTGGTGGTAATGATCAGTTCACTAATCCCAATGGCTGCCCAATTTTTATTCTTCTAGGTTGAAGCATTCGTTTCCAGTAACAGTTTGAATTTTTAGGTTTCATTCTGTTTTCTCCTACATAGATAGCTGTGTTTGGAATTCTAAATCAAACACGGTTTGTGCTAGCTCCTTGAAACTTGACCTAATGAAGTAGTTCTAAGTTCTATCTCTATGGTTTGTTTCTTATTGAAGTACCCCATGCAGAGACTGGGGAAAAACACTTTCGTTTGAAAGGGGTTGCCAAGCTTCCAAAAAAATACTAGTTTGCTGAAATCTCAGCAAACATTTTTTCATATAATCTTGATGATACTTGGTGGTAATGATCAGTTCACTAATCCCACTTGGCTGCCCAACTATCACTCTTCTAGGTTCAAGCGTTCGTTTCCAGTAACACTTTGAATTTTTAGGTTTCACTCTGTTTTCTGCAATATAGATAGATGTGTTTGAAACTCTAAATCAAACTCGGTTTGTGCTAGCTCCGTGAAACTTGACAAAATGAAGTTGTCCTAAGTTCTATCTCTATGGTTTGTTTCCTTTTGAAGTACCCCATGCAGAGACTGGCGAAAAACACTTTCGTTTGAAAAGGGTTGCCAAGCTTCCAAAAAACTACTAGTTTGTTGAAATCTCAGCAAACATTTTTTCACCAAATCTTGATGATACTTGGTGGTAATGATCAGTTCACTAATCAGACTTGGCTACCCAATTTTTATTCTTCTAGGTTGAAGCATTCGTTTCCAGTAACACTTTGAATTTTTAGGTTTCACTCTGTTTTCTGCTATATAGATAGATGTGTTTGGAACTCTAAATCAAACACGGTTTGTGCTAGCTCCTTGAATCTTGACCAAATGAAGTAGTTCTAAGTTGTATCTGTATGGTTTGTTTCCTCTTGAAGTACCCCATGCAGAGACTGGCGAAAAACACTTTTGTTTGAAATGGGTTGCCAAGCTTCCAAAAAACTACTAGTTTGCTGAAATCTCAGCAAACATTTTTCACCAAATCTTGATGATACTTGGTGGTAATGATCAGTTCACTAATCTCACTTGGCTGCCCAACTTTCACTCTTCTAGGTTCAAGCGTTCGTTTCCAGTAACACTTTGAATTTTTAGGTTTCACTCTGTTTTCTGCCATATAGATAGATGTGTTTGAAACTCTAAATCAAACACGGTTTGTGCTAGCTCCGTGAAACTTGACCAAATGAAGTAGTTCTAAGTTCTATCTCTATGGTTTGTTTCCTCTTGAAGTACCCCATGCAGAGACTGGCGAAAAACACTTTCATTTGAAAGGGGTTGCCAAGCTTCCAAAAAACTGCTAGTTTGCTGAAATCTCAGCAAACATTTTTTCACCAAATCTTGATGATACTTGGTGGTGATGATCAGTTCACTAATCCCACTTGGCTACCCAATTTTTATTCTTCTAGGTTGAAGCATTCGTTTCCAGTAACAGTTTGAATTTTTAGGTTTCACTCTGTTTTCTCCTACATAGATAGCTGTTCGGAATTCTAAATCAAACACGGTTTGTGCTAGCTCCTTGAAACTTGACCAAATGAAGTAGTTCTAAGTTCTATCTCTATGGTTTGTTTCTTCTTGAAGTACCCCATGCAGAGACTGGCGAAAAACACTTTCGTTTGAAAGGGGTTGGCAAGCTTCCAAAACACTACTAGTTTGCTGAAATCTCAGCAAACATTTTTTCACCAAATCTTGATGATACTTGGTGGTAATGATCAGTTCACTAAGCCCACTTGGCTGCCCAATTTTTACTCTTCTATGTTCAAGCGTTCGTTTCCAGTAACACTTTGAATTTTTAGGTTTCACTCTGTTTTCTGGTATATAGATAGATGTGTTTGAAACTCTAAATCAAACACGGTTTGTGCTAGCTCCTTGAAACTTTACCAAATAAAGTAGTTCTATGTTCCATCTCTATGGTTTGTTTCCTCTTGATGTACACCATGCAGAGACTGGCGAAAAACACTTTCGTTTGAAAGGGGTGGCCAAGCTTCCAAAAAACTACTAGTTTGCTGAAATCTCAGCAAACATTTTTTCACCAAATCTTGATGATACTTGGTGGTAATGATCAGTTCACTAAGCCCACTTGGCTGCCCAATTTTTACTCTTCTATGTTCAAGCGTTCGTTTCCAGTAACACTTTGAATTTTTAGGTTTCACTCTGTTTTCTGGTATATAGATAGATGTGTTTGAAACTCTAAATCAAACACGGTTTGTGCTAGCTCCTTGAAACTTTACCAAATAAAGTAGTTCTATGTTCCATCTCTATGGTTTGTTTCCTCTTGATGTAAACCATGCAGAGACTGGCGAAAAACACTTTCATTTGAAAGGGGTGGCCAAGCTTCCAAAAAACTACTAGTTTGCTGAAATCTCAGGAAAACTTTTTTCACCAAATCTTAATGATACTTGGTGGTAATGATCAGTTCACTAATCCCACTTGGCTACCCAATTTTTATTCTTCTAGGTTGAAGCATTCGTTTCCAGTAACACTTTGAATTTTTAGGTTTCACTCTGTTTTCTGCTATATAGATAGATGTGTTTGAAACTCTAAATCAAACACGGTTTGTGCTAGCTCCTTGAAATTTGACCAAATGAAGTAGTTCTAAGTTCTATCTCTATGGTTTGTTTCCTCTTGAAGTACCCCATGCAGAGACTGGCGAAAAACACTTTCGTTTGAAAGGGGTTGCCAAGCATCCAAAAAACTACTAGTTTGCTGAATTCTCAGCAAACATTTTTTCACCAAATCTTGATGATACGTGGTGGTAATGATCAGTTCACTAATCCCACTTGGCTGCCCAATTTTTATTCTTCTAGGTTGAAGCATTCGTTTCCAGTAACAGTTTGAATTTTTAGGTTTCACTCTGTTTTCTCATACATAGATAGCTGTGTTTGGAATTCTAAATCAAACACGGTTTGTGCTAGCTCCTTGAAACTTGACCAAATGAAGTAGTTCTAAGTTCTATCTCTATGGTTTGTTTCCTCTTGAAGTACCCCATGCAGAGACTGGTGAAAAACACTTTCGTTTGAAAGGGGTTGCCAAGCTTCCAAAAAAATACTAGTTTGCTGAAATCTCAGCAAACCTTTTTTCACCAAATCTTGATGATACTTGGTGGTAATGATCAGTTCACTAATCTCACTTGGATGCCCAACTTTCACTCTTCTAGATTCAAGCGTTCGTTTCCAGTAACACTTTGAATTTTTAGGTTTCACTCTGTTTTCTGCTATATAGATAGATGTGTTTGAAACTCTAAATCAAACATGGTTTGTGCTAGCTCCGTGAAACTTGACAAAATGAAGTAGTTCTAAGTTCTATCTCTAAGGGTTGTTTCCTCTTGAAGTACCCCATGCAGACACTGGCGAAAAACACTTTCGTTTGAAAGGGGTTGCCAAGCTTCCAAAAAACTACTAGTTTGCTGAAATCTCAGCAAACCTTTTTTCACCAAATCTTGATGATACTTGGTGGTAATGATCAGTTCACTAATCCCACTTGGCAGCCCAATTTTTATTCTTCTAGGTTGAAGCATTCGTTTCCAGTAACAGTTTGAATTTTTAGGTTTCACTCTGTTTTCTCATACATAGATAGCTGTGTTTGGAATTCTAAATCAAACACGGTTTGTGCTAGCTCCTTGAAACTTGACCAAATGAAGTAGTTCTAAGTTCTATCTCTATGGTTTGTTTGCTCTTGAAGTACCCCATGCAGAGACTGGTGAAAAACACTTTCGTTTGAAAGGGGTTGCCAAGTTTCCAAAAAAGTACTAGTTTGCTGAAATCTCAGCAAACATTTTTTCACCAAATCTTGATGATACTTGGTGGTAATCATCATTTCACTAAGCCCACTTGGCTGCCCAATTTTTACTCTTCTAGGTTCAAGCGTTCGTTTCCAGTAACACTTTGAATTTTTAGGTTTCACTCTGTTTTCTGCTATATAGATAGATGTGTTTGAAACTCTAAATCAAACACGGTTTGTGCTAGCTCCTTGATACTTTACCAAATGAAGTAGTTCTATGTTCCATCTCTATGGTTTGTTTCCTCTTGAAGTACACCATGCAGAGACTGGCGAAAAACACTTTCATTTGAAAGGGGTGGCCAAGCTTCCAAAAAACTACTAGTTTGCTGAAATCTCAGCAAACCTTTTTTCACCAAATCTTGATGATACTTGGTGGTAATGATCAGTTCACTAATCCCACTTGGCTGCCCAATTTTTATTCTTCTAGGTTGAAGCATTCGTTTCCAGTAACAGTATGAAATTTAGGTTTCACTTTGTTTTCTCATACATAGATAGCTGTGTTTGGAATTCTAAATCAAAAACGGTTTGTGCTAGCTCCTTGAAACTTGATCAAATGAAGTAGTTCTAAGTTCTATCTCTATGGTTTGTTACCTCTTGAAGTACCCCATGCAGAGACTGGCGAAAAACACTTTCGTTTTAAAGGGGTTGCCAAGCTTCCAAAAAACTACTAGTTTGCTGAAATCTCAGCAAACATTTTTTCACCAATTCTTGATGATACTTCCTGGTAATGATCAGTTAACTAATCCCACTTGGCTGCCCAACTTTCACTCTTCTAGGTTCAAGCGTTCGTTTCCAGTAACACTTTGAATTTTTAGATTTCACTCTGTTTTCTGCTATATAGATAGATGTGTTTGAAACTCTAAATCAAACACGGTTTGTGCTAGCTCCTTGAAACTTGAGCAAAATGAAGTAGTTCTAAGTTCTATCTCTATGGTTTGTTTCCTCTTGAAGTACCCCTTGCAGAGACTGGCGAAAAAACACTTTCGTTTGAAAGGGGTTGCCAAGCTTCCAAAAACTACTAGTTTTGAAATCTCAGCAAACATTTTTTCAAGAAATCTTGATGATACTTGGTGGTAATGATCAGTTCACTAATCCCACTTCGCTACCCAATTTTTATTCTTCTAGGTTGAAGCATTCGTTTCCAGTAACAGTTTGAATTTTTAGGTTTCACTCTGTTTTCTCATACATAGATAGCTGTGTTTGGAATTCTAAATCAAACACGGTTTGTGCTAGCTCCTTGAAACATGACCAAATGAAGTAGTTCTAAGTTCTATCTCTATGGTTTGTTTCCTCTTGAAGTACCCCATGCAGAGACTGGCGAAAAACACTTTCGTTTGAAAGGGGTTGCCAAGCTTTCAAAAAACTACTAGTTTGCTGAAATCTCAGCAAACATTTTTTCAGCAAATCTTGATGATACTTGGTGGTAATGATCAGTTCACTAATCCCAATGGCTGCCCAATTTTTATTCTTCTAGGTTGAAGCATTCGTTTAAAGTAACAGTTTGAATTTTTAGGTTTCACTCTGTTTTCTCCTACATAGATAGCTGTGTTTGGAATTCTAAATCAAACACGGTTTGTGCTAGCTCCTTGAAACTTGACCTAATGAAGTAGTTCTAAGTTCTATCTCTATGGTTTGTTTCTTCTTGAAGTACCCCATGCAGAGGCTGGCGAAAAACACTTTCTTTTGAAAGGGGTTGCCAAGCTTCCAAAAAATACTAGTTTGCTGAAATCTCAGCAAACATTTTTTCACATAATCTTGATGATACTTGGTGGTAATGATCAGTTCACTAATCCCACTTGGCTGCCCAACTATCATTCTGCTAGGTTCAAGCGTTCGTTTCCAGTAACAATTTGAATTTTTAGGTTTCACTCTGTTTTCTGCAATATAGATAGATGTGTTTGAAACTCTAAATCAAACACGGTTTGTGCTAGCTCCGTGAAACTTGACAAAATGAAGTAGTCCTAAGTTCTATCTCTATGGTTTGTTTCCTCTTGAAGTACCCCATGCAGAGACTGGCGAAAACACTTTCGTTTGAAAGGGGTTGCCAAGCTTCCAAAAAACTACTAGTTTGCTGAAATCTCAGCAAACATTTTTTCACCAAAACTTGATGATACTTCCTGGTAATGATCAGTTCACTAAGCCCACTTGGCTACCCAATTTTTATTCTTCTAGGTTGAAGCATTCGTTTAAAGTAACACTTTGAATTTTTAGGTTTCACTCTGTTTTCTGCTATATAGATAGATGTGTTTGAAACTCTAAGTCAAACACGGTTTGTGCTAGCTCCTTGAAACTTGACCAAATGAAGTAGTTCTAAGTTGTATCTCTATGGTTTGTTTCCTCTTGAAGTACCCCATGCAGAGACTGGCGAAAAACACTTTTGTTTGAAAGGGGTTGCCAAGCTTCCAAAAAACTACTAGTCTGCTGAAATCTCAGCAAACCTTTTTTCACCAAATCTTGATGATACTTGGTGGTAATGATCAGTTCACTAATCTCACTTGGCTGCCCAACTTTCACTCTTCTAGGTTCAAGCGTTCGTTTCCAGTAACACTTTGGAATTTTTAGGTTTCACTCTGTTTTCTGCTATATAGATAGATGTGTTTGAAACTCTAAATCAAACACGGTTTGTGCTAGCTCCTTGAAACTTGACCAAATGAAGTAGTTCTAAGTTCTATCTCTATGGTTTGTTTCCTCTTGAAGTACCCCATGCAGAGACTGGCGAAAAACACTTTCGTTTGAAAGGGGTTGCCAAGCTTCCAAAAAACTACTAGTTTGCTGAAATCTCAGCAAACATTTTTTCACCAAAACTTGATGATACTTCCTGGTAATGATCAGTTCACTAAGCCCACTTGGCTGCCCAATTTTTACTCTTCTAGGTTCAAGCGTTCGTTTCCAGTAACACTTTGAATTTTTAGGTTTCACTCTGTTTTCTGCTATATAGATAGATGTGTTTGAAACTCTAAATCAAACACGGTTTGTGCTAGCTCCATGAAACTTAACCAAATGAAGTAGTTCTATGTTCCATCTCTATGGTTTGTTTCCTCTTGAAGTACACCATGCAGAGACTGGCGAAAAACACTTTCATTTGAAAGGGGTGGCCAAGCTTCCAAAAAACTACTAGTTTGCTGAAATCTCAGCAAATGTTTTTTCAAGAAATATTGATGATACTTGGTGGTAATGATCAGTTCACTAATCCCACTTGGCTACCCAATTTTTATTCTTCTAGGTTGAAGCATTCGTTTCCAGTAACAGTTTGAATTTTTAGGTTTCACTCTGTTTTCTCATACATAGATAGCTGTGTTTGGAATTCTAAATCAAACACGGTTTGTGCTAGCTCCTTGAAACATGACCAAATGAAGTAGTTCTATGTTCTATCTCTATGGTTTGTTTAATCTTGAAGTACCCCATGCAGAGACTGGCGAAAAACACTTTCGTTTGAAAGGGGTTGCCAAGCTTCCAAAAAACTACTAGTTTTCTGAAATCTCAGCAAACCTTTTTTCACCAAATCTTGATGATACTTGGTGGTAATGATCAGTTCACTAATCTCACTTGGCTGCCCAACTTTCACTCTTCTAGGTTCAAGCATTCGTTTCCAGTAACACTTTGAATTTTTAGGTTTCACTCTGTTTTCTGCTATATAGATAGATGTGTTTGAAACTCTAAATCAAACACGGTTTGTGCTAGCTCCGTGAAACTTGACAAAATGAAGTAGTTCTAAGTTCTATCTCTATGGTTTGTTTCCTCTTGAAGTACCCCATGCAGAGACTGGCGAATAACACTTTCGTTTGAAAGGGGTTGCCAAGCTTTCAAAAAACTACTAGTTTGCTGAAATCTCAGCAAACATTTTTTCAGCAAATCTTGATGATACTTGGTGGTAATGATCAGTTCACTAATCCCAAAGACTGCCCAATTTTTATTCTTCTAGGTTGAAGCATTCGTTTCCAGTAACAGTTTGAATTTTTAGGTTTCACTCTGTTTTCTCCTACATAGATAGCTGTGTTTGGAATTCTAAATCAAACACGGTTTGTGCTAGCTCCTTGAAACTTGACCTAATGAAGTAGTTCTAAGTTCTATCTCTATGGTTTGTTTCCTCTTGAAGTACCCCATGCAGAGACTGGCGAAAAACACTTTCGTTTGAAAGGGGTTGCCAAGTTTCCAAAAAACTACTAGTTTGCTGAAATCTCAGCAACATTTTTTCACCAAATCTTGATGATACTTGGTGGTAATTATCATTTCACTAAGCCCACTTGGCTGCCCAATTTTTACTCTTCTAGGTTCAAGCGTTCGTTTCCAGTAACACTTTGAATTTTTAGGTTTCACTCTGTTTTCTGCTATATAGATAGATGTGTTTGAAACTCTAAATCAAACACGGTTTGTGCTAGCTCCTTGATACTTTACCAAATGAAGTAGTTCTATGTTCCATCTCTATGGTTTGTTTCCTCTTGAAGTACACCATGCAGAGACTGGCGAAAAACACTTTTGTTTGAAAGGGGTGGCCAAGCTTCCAAAAAACTACTAGTTTGCTGAAATCTCAGCAAACCTTTTTTCACCAAATCTTGATGATACTTGGTGGTAATGATCAGTTCACTAATCCCACTTGGCTGCCCAATTTTTATTCTTCTAGGTTGAAGCATTCGTTTCCAGTAACAGTTTGAAATTTAGGTTTCACTTTGTTTTCTCATACATAGATAGCTGTGTTTGGAATTCTAAATCAAACACGGTTTGTGCTAGCTCCTTGAAACTTGACCAAATGAAGTAGTTCTAAGTTCTATCTCTATGGTTTGTTACCTCTTGAAGTACCCCATGCAGAGACTGGCGAAAACACTTTCGTTTGAAAGGGGTTGCCAAGCTTCCAAAAAACTACTAGTTTGCTGAAATCTCAGCAAACATTTTTTCACCAAATCTTGATGATACTTCCTGGTAATGATCAGTTAACTAATCCCACTTGCCTGCCCAACTTTCACTCTTCTAGGTTCAAGCGTTCGTTTCCAGTAACACTTTGAATTTTTAGATTTCACTCTGTTTTCTGCTATATAGATAGATGTGTTTGAAACTCTAAATCAAACACGGTTTGTGCTAGCTCCTTGAAACTTGACCAAATGAAGTAGTTCTAAGTTCTATCTCTATGGTTTGTTTCCTCTTGAAGTACCCCTTGCAGAGACTGGCGAAAAACACTTTCGTTTGAAAGGGGTTGCCAAGCTTCCAAACACTACTAGTTTGCTGAAATCTCAGCAAAACTTTTTTCACCAAATCTTGATGATACTTGGTGGAAATGATCAGTTCACTAATCTCACTTGGCTGCCCAACTTTCACTCTTCTAGGTTCAAGCATTCGTTTCCAGTAACACTTTGAATTTTTAGGTTTCACTCTGTTTTCTGCTATATAGATAGATGTTTTTTGAAATTCTAAATCAAACACGGTTTGTGCTAGCTCCGTGAAACTTGACAAAATGAAGTAGTTCTAAGTTCTATCTCTATGGTTTGTTTCCTCTTGAAGTACCCCATGCAGAGACTGTCGAATAACACTTTCGTTTGAAAGGGTTTGCCAAGCTTTCAAAAACTACTAGTTTGCTGAAATCTCAGCAAACATTTTTTCACCAAATCTTGATGATACTTGGTGGTAATGATCAGTTCACTAATCCCAAAGACTGCCCAATTTTTATTCTTCTAGGTTGAAGCATTCGTTTCCAGTAACAGTTTGAATTTTTAGGTTTCACTCTGTTTTCTCCTACATAGATAGCTGTGTTTGGAATTCTAAATCAAACACGGTTTGTGCTAGCTCCTTGAAACTTGACCTAATGAAGTAGTTCTAAGTTCTATCTCTATGGTTTGTTTCCTCTTGAAGTACCCCATGCAGAGACTGGCGAAAAACACTTTCGTTTGAAAGGGGTTGCCAAGTTTCCAAAAACTACTAGTTTGCTGAAATCTCAGCAAACATTTTTTCACCAAAACTTGATGATACTTGGTGGTAATGATCATTTCACTAAGCCCACTTGGCTGCCCAATTTTTACTCTTCTAGGTTCAAGCGTTCGTTTCCAGTAACACTTTGAATTTTTAGGTTTCACTCTGTTTTCTGCTATATAGATAGATGTGTTTGAAACTCTAAATCAAACACGGTTTGTGCTAGCTCCTTGATACTTTACCAAATGAAGTAGTTCTATGTTCCATCTCTATGGTTTGTTTCCTCTTGAAGTACACCATGCAGAGACTGGCGAAAAACACTTTCGTTTGAAAGGGGTGGCCAAGCTTCCAAAAAGCTACTAGTTTGCTGAAATCTCAGCAAACCTTTTTTCACCAAATCTTGATGATACTTGGTGGTAATGATCAGTTCACTAATCCCACTTGGCTGCCCAATTTTTATTCTTCTAGGTTGAAGCATTCGTTTCCAGTAACAGTTTGAAATTTAGGTTTCACTTTGTTTTCTCATACATAGATAGCTGTGTTTGGAATTCTAAATCAAACACGGTTTGTGCTAGCTCCTTGAAACTTGACCAAATGAAGTAGTTCTAAGTTCTATCTCTATGGTTTGTTACCTCTTGAAGTACCCATGCAGAGACTGGCGAATAACACTTTCGTTGAAAGGGGTTGCCAAGCTTCCAAAAAACTACTAGTTTGCTGAAATCTCAGCAAACATTTTTTCACCAAATCTTGATGATACTTCCTGGTAATGATCAGTTAACTAATCCCAATTGCCTGCCCAACTTTCACTCTTCTAGGTTCAAGCGTTCGTTTCCAGTAACACTTTGAATTTTTAGATTTCACTCTGTTTTCTGCTATATAGATAGATGTGTTTGAAACTCTAAATCAAACACGGTTTGTGCTAGCTCCTTGAAACTTGACCAAATGAAGTAGTTCTAAGTTCTATCTCTATGGTTTGTTTCCTCTTGAAGTACCCCTTGCAGAGACTGGCGAAAAACACTTTCGTTTGAAAGGGGTTGCCAAGCTTCCAAAAACTACTAGTTTGCTGAAATCTCAGCAAACCTTTTTTCACCAAATCTTGATGATACTTGGTGGTAATGATCAGTTCACTAATCTCACTTGGCTGCCCAACTTTCACTCTTCTAGGTTCAAGCATTCGTTTCCAGTAACACTTTGAATTTTTAGGTTTCACTCTGTTTTCTGCTACATAGATAGATGTTTTTGGAATTCTAAATCAAACACGGTTTGTGCTAGCTCCGTGAAACTTGACAAAATGAAGTAGTTCTAAGTTCTATCTCTATGGTTTGTTTCCTCTTGAAGTACCCCATGCAGAGACTGGCGAATAACACTTTCTTTGAAAGGTGTTGCCAAGCTTTCAAAAAACTACTAGTTTGCTGAAATCTCAGCAAACATTTTTTCAGCAAATCTTGATGATACTTGGTGGTAATGATCAGTTCACTAATCCCAATGGCTGCCCAATTTTTATTCTTCTAGGTTGAAGCATTCGTTTCCAGTAACAGTTTGAATTTTTAGGTTTCACTCTGTTTTCTCCTACATAGATAGCTGTGTTTGGAATTCTAAATCAAACACGGTTTGTACTAGCTCCTTGAAACTTGACCTAATGAAGTAGTTCTAAGTTCTATCTCTATGGTTTGTTTCTTCTTGAAGTACCCCATGCAGAGACTGGCGAAAAACACTTTCTTTTGAAAGGGGTTGCCAAGTTTCCAAAAAAATACTAGTTTGCTGAAATCTCAGCAAACATTTTTTCACATAATCTTGATGATACTTGGTGGTAATGATCAGTTCACTAATCCCACTTGGCGGCCCAACTATCATTCTTCTAGGTTCAAGCGTTCGTTTCCAGTAACACTTTGAATTTTTAGGTATCACTCTGTTTTCTGCAATATAGATAGATGTGTTTGAAACTCTAAATCAAACACGGTTTGTGCTAGCTCCGTGAAACTTGACAAAATGAAGTAGTCCTAAGTTCTATATCTATGGTTTGTTTCCTCTTGAAGTACCCCATGCAGAGACTGGCGAAAAACCCTTTCGTTTGAAAAGGGTTGCCAAGCTTCCAAAAAACTACTAGTTTGCTGAAATCTCAGCAAACATTTTTTCACCAAATCTTGATGATACTTGGTGGTAATGATCAGTTCACTAATCCCAAAGACTGCCCAATTTTTATTCTTCTAGGTTGAAGCATTCGTTTAAAGTAACACTTTGAATTTTTAGGTTTCCCTCTGTTTTCTGCTATATAGATAGATGTGTTTGAAACTCTAAATCAAACACGGTTTGTGCTAGATCCTTGAAACTTGACCAAATGAAGTAGTTCTAAGTTGTATCTCTATGGTTTGTTTGCTCTTGAAGTACCCCATGCAGAGACTGGCGAAAAACACTTTTGTTTGAAAGGGGTTGCCAAGCTTCCAAAAAACTACTAGTTTGCTGAAATCTCAGCAAACCTTTTTTTACCAAATCTTGATGATACTTGGTGGTAATGATCAGTTCACTAATCTCACTTGGCTGCCCAACTTTCACTCTTCTAGGTTCAAGCGTTCGTTTCCAGTAACACTTTGAATTTTTAGGTTTCACTCTGTTTTCTGCTATATAGATAGATGTGTTTGAAACTCTAAATCAAACACGGTTTGTGCTAGCTCCTTGAAACTTGACCAAATGAAGTAGTTCTAAGTTCTATCTCTATGGTTTGTTTCCTCTTGAAGTTCCCCATGCAGAGACTGGCGAAAAACACTTTCGTTTGAAAGGGGTTGCCAAGCTTCCAAAAAACTACTAGTTTGCTGAAATCTCAGCAAACATTTTTTCACCAAATCTTGATGATACTTGGTGGTAATGATCAGTTCACTAATCCCACTTGGCTGCCCAATTTTTACTCTTCTAGGTTCAAGCGTTCGTTTCCAGTAACACTTTGAATTTTTAGGTTTCACTCTGTTTTCTGCTATATAGATAGATGTGTTTGAAACTCTAAATCAAACACGGTTTGTGCTAGCTCCTTGAAACTTAACCAAATGAAGTAGTTCTATGTTCCATCTCTATGGTTTGTTTAATCTTGAAGTACACCATGCAGAGACTGGCGAAAAACACTTTCGTTTGAAAAGGGTGGCCAAGCTTCCAAAAAACTACTAGTTTGCTGAAATCTCAGCAAAACTTTTTTCCCAAATCTTAATGATACTTGGTGGTAATGATCAGTTCACTAATCCCACTTGGCTACCCAATTTTTATTCTTCTAGGTTGAAGCATTCGTTTCCAGTAACACTTTGAATTTTTAGGTTTCACTCTGTTTTCTGCTATATAGATAGATGTGTTTGAAACTCTAAATCAAACACGGTTTGTGCTAGCTCCTTGAAATTTGACCAAATGAAGTAGTTCTAAGTTCTATCTCTATGGTTTGTTTCCTCTTGAAGTACCCCATGCAGAGACTGGTGAAAAACACTTTCGTTTGAAAGGGGTTGCCAACCTTCCACAAAACTACTAGTTTGCTGAAATCTCAGCAAACATTTTTTCACCAAATCTTGATGATACTTGGTGGTAATGATCAGTTCACTAATCCCACTTGGCTGCCCAATTTTTATTCTTCTAGGGTGAAGCATTCGTTTCCAGTAACAGTTTGAATTTTTAGGATTCACTCTGTTTTCTCATACATAGATAGCTGTGTTTGGAATTCTAAATCAAACACGGTTTGTGCTAGCTCCTTGAAACTTGACCAAATGAAGTAGTTCTAAGTTCTATCTCTATGGTTTGTTACCTCTTGAAGTACCCCATGCAGAGACTGGCGAAAAACACTTTCGTTTGAAAGGGGTTGCCAAGCTTCCAAAAAACTACTAGTTTGCTGAAATCTCAGCAAACATTTTTTCACCAAATCTTGATGATACTTCCTGGTAATGATCAGTTAACTAATCCCACTTGCCTGCCCAACTTTCACTCTTCTAGGTTCAAGCGTTCGTTTCTAGTAACACTTTGAATTTTTAGATTTCACTCTGTTTTCTGCTATATAGATAGATGTGTTTGAAACTCTAAATCAAACACGGTTTGTGCTAGCTCCTTGAAACTTGACCAAATGAAGTAGTTCTAAGTTCTATCTCTATGGTTTGTTTCCTCTTGAAGTACCCCTTGCAGAGACTGGCGTAAAACACTTTCGTTTGAAATTGGTTGCCAAGCTTCCAAAAACTACTAGTTTGCTGAAATCTCAGCAAACATTTTTTCAAGAAATCTTGATGATACTTGGTGGTAATGATCAGTTCACTAATCCCACTTGGCTACCCAATTTTTATTCTTCTAGGTTGAAGCATTCGTTTCCAGTAACAGTTTGAATTTTTAGGTTTCACTCTGTTTTCTCATACATAGATAGCTGTGTTTGGAATTCTAAATCAAACACGGTTTGTGCTAGCTCCTTGAAACATGACCAAATGAAGTAGTTCTAAGTTCTATCTCTATGGTTTGTTTCCTCTTGAAGTACCCCTTGCAGAGACTGGCGAAAAACACTTTCGTTTGAAAGGGGTTGCCAAGCTTCCAGAAAACTACTAGTTTGCTGAAATCTCAGCAAAACTTTTTTCACCAAATCTTGATGATACTTGGTGGTAATGATCAGTTCACTAATCTCACTTGGCTGCCCAACTTTCACTCTTCTAGGTTCAAGCATTCGTTTCCAGTAACACTTTGAATTTTTAGGTTTCACTCTGTTTTCTGCTATATAGATAGATGTGTTTGAAACTCTAAATCAAACACGGTTTGTGCTAGCTCCGTGAAACTTGACAAAATGAAGTAGTTCTAAGTTCTATCTCTATGGTTTGTTTCCTCTTGAAGTACCCCATGCAGAGACTGGCGAATAACACTTTCGTTTGAAAGGGGTTGCCAAGCTTTCAAAAAACTACTAGTTTGCTGAAATCTCAGCAAACATTTTTTCAGCAAATCTTGATGATACTTGGTGGTAATGATCAGTTCACTAATCCCAATGGCTGCCCAATTTTTATTCTTCTAGGTTGAAGCATTCGTTTCCAGTAACAGTTTGAAATTTTAGGTTTCACTCTGTTTTCTCCTACATAGATAGCTGTGTTTGGAATTCTAAATCAAACACGGTTTGTGCTAGCTCCTTGAAACTTGACCTAATGAAGTAGTTCTAAGTTCTATCTCTATGGTTTGTTTCTTCTTGAAGTACCCCATGCAGAGACTGGCGAAAAACACTTTCTTTTGAAAGGGGTTGCCAAGCTTCCAAAAATACTAGTTTGCTGAAATCTCAGCAAACATTTTTTCACATAATCTTGATGATACTTGGTGGTAATGATCAGTTCACTAATCCCACTTGACTGCCCAACTATCACTCTTCTAGGTTGAAGCGTTCGTCTCCAGTAACACTTGGAATTTTTAGGTTTCACTCTGTTTTCTGCAATATAGATAGATGTGTTTGAAACTCTAAATCAAACACGGTTTGTGCTAGCTCCGTGAAACTTGACAAAATGAAGTAGTCCTAAGTTCTATCTCTATGGTTTGTTTCCTCTTGAAGTACCCCATGCAGAGACTGGCGAAAAACACTTTCGTTTGAAAAGGGTTGCCAAGCTTCCAAAAAACTACTAGTTTGCTGAAATCTCAGCAAACATTTTTTCACCAAATCTTGATCATACTTCTTGGTAATGATCAGTTCACTAATCCCACTTGGCTACCCAATTTTTATTCTTCTAGGTTGAAGCATTCGTTTCCAGTAACACTTTGAATTTTTAGGTTTCACTCTGTTTTCTGCTATATAGATAGATGTGTTTGAAACTCTAAATCAAACACGGTTTGTGCTAGCTCCTTGAAACTTGACCAAATGAAGTAGTTCTAAGTTGTATCTCTATGGTTTGTTTGCTCTTGAAGTTCCCCATGCAGAGACTGGCGAAAAACACTTTTGTTTGAAAGGGGTTGCCAAGCTTCCAAAAAACTACTTGTTTGCTGAAATCTCAGCAAACCTTTTTTCACCAAATCTTGATGATACTTGGTGGTAATGATCAGTTCACTAATCTCACTTGGCTGCCCAACTTTCACTCTTCTAGGTTCAAGCGTTCGTTTCCAGTAACACTTTGAATTTTTAGGTTTCACTCTGTTTTCTGCTATATAGATAGATGTGTTTGAAACTCTAAATCAAACACGGTTTGTGCTAGCTCCTTGAAACTTGACCAAATGAAGTAGTTCTAAGTTCTAACTCTATGGTTTGTTTCCTCTTGAAGTACCCCATGCAGAGACTGGCGAAAAACACTTTCGTTTGAAAGGGGTTGCCAAGCTTCCAAAAAACTACTAGTTTGCTGAAATCTCAGCAAACATTTTTTCACCAAATCTTGATGATACGTGGTGGTAATGATCAGTTCACTAATCCCACTTGGCTGCCCAATTTTTATTCCTCTAGATTGAAGCATTAGTTTCCAATAACAGTTTGAATTTTTAGGTTTCACTCTGTTTTCTCATACATAGATAGCTGTGTTTGGAATTCTAAATCAAACACGGTTTGTGCTAGCTCCTGGAAACTTGACCAAATGAAGTAGTTCTAAGTTCTATCTCTATGGTTTGTTTCCTCTTGAAGTACCCCATGCAGAGACTGGTGAAAAACACTTTCGTTTGAAAGGGGTTGCCAAGCTTCCAAAAAACTACTAGTTTGCTGAAATCTCAGCAAAACTTTTTTCACCAAATCTTGATGATACTTGGTGGTAATGATCAGTTCACTAATCTCACTTGGCTGCCCAACTTTCACTCTTCTAGATTCAAGCGTTCGTTTCCAGTAACACTTTGAATTTTTAGGTTTCACTCTGTTTTCTGCTATATAGATAGATGTGTTTGAAACTCTAAATCAAACACGGTTTGTGCTAGCTCCGTGAAACTTGACAAAATGAAGTAGTTCTAAGTTCTATCTCTAAGGTTTGTTTCCTCTTGAAGTACCCCATGCAGACACTGGCGAAAAACACTTTCGTTTGAAAGGGGTTGCCAAGCTTCCAAAAAACTACTAGTTTGCTGAAATCTCAGCAAACCTTTTTTCACCAAATCTTGATGATACTTGGTGGTAAAGATCAGTTCACTAATCCCACTTGGAAGCCCAATTTTTATTCTTCTAGGTTGAAGCATTCGTTTCCAGTAACAGTTTGATTTTTAGGTTTCACTCTGTTTTCTCATACATAGATAGCTGTGTTTGGAATTCTAAATCAAACACGGTTTGTGCTAGCTCCTTGAAACTTGACAAAATGAAGTAGTTCTAAGTTCTATCTCTAAGGTTTGTTTCCTCTTGAAGTACCCCATGCAGAGACTGGCGAAAAACACTTTCGTTTGAAAGGGGTTGCCAAGCTTCCAAAAACTACTAGTTTGCTGAAATCTCAGCAAACATTTTTTCACATAATCTTGATGATACCTGGTGGTAATGATCAGTTCACTAATCCCACTTGGCTGCCCAACTTTCACTCTTCTAGGTTCAAGCGTTCGTTTCCAGTAACACTTTGAATTTTTAGGTTTCACTCTGTTTTCTGCTATATAGATAGATGTGTTTGAAACTCTAAATCAAACACGGTTTGTGCTAGCCTCTTGAAACTTTACCAAATGAAGTAGTTCTATGTTCCATCTCTATGGTTTGTTTCCTCTTGAAGTACACCATGCAGAGACTGGCGAAAAACACTTTCGTTTGAAAGGGGTGGCCAAGCTTCCACAAAACTACTAGTTTGCTGAAATCTCAGCAAACCTTTTTTCACCAAATCTTGATGATACCTGGTGGTATGATCAGTTCTCTAATCCCACTTGGCTGCCCAATTTTTATTTTTCTAGGTTGAAGCATTCGTTTCCAGTAACAGTTTGAATTTTTAGGTTTCACTCTGTTTTCTCCTACATAGATAGCTGTGTTTGGAATTCTAAATCAAACACGGTTTGTGCTAGCTCCTTGAAACTTGATCAAATGAAGTAGTTCTAAGTCTATCTCTATGGTTTGTTTCCTCTTGAAGTACCCCATGCAGAGACTGGCGAAAAACACTTTCGTTTGAAAGGGGTTGCCAAGCTTCAAAAAAACTACTAGTTTGGTGAAATCTCAGCAAACATTTTTTCACCATATCTTGATGATACTTGGTGGTAATGATCAGTTCACTAATCTCACTTGGCTGCCCAACTTTCACTCTTCTAGGTTCAAGCGTTCGTTTCCAGTAACACTTTGAATTTTTAGGTTTCACTCTGTTTTCTCCTACATAGATAGCTGTGTTTGGAATTCTAAATAAAACACGGTTTGTGCTAGCTCCTTGAAACTTGACCAAATGAAGTAGTTCTAAGTTGTATCTCTATGGTTTGTTTGCTCTTGAAGTTCCCCATGCAGAGACTGGCGAAAAACACTTTTGTTTGAAAGGGGTTGCCAAGCTTCCAAAAAACTACTTGTTTGCTGAAATCTCAGCAAACCTTTTTCACCAAATCTTGATGATACTTGGTGGTAATGATCAGTTCACTAATCTCACTTGGCTGCCCAACTTTCACTCTTCTAGGTTCAAGCGTTCGTTTCCAGTAACACTTTGAATTTTTAGGTTTCACTCTGTTTTCTGCTATATAGATAGATGTGTTTGAAACTCTAAATCAAACACGGTTTGTGCTAGCTCCTTGAAACTTGACCAAATGAAGTAGTTCTAAGTTCTAACTCTATGGTTTGTTTCCTCTTGAAGTACCCCATGCAGAGACTGGCGAAAAACACTTTCGTTTGAAAGGGGTTGCCAAGCTTCCAAAAAACTACTAGTTTGCTGAAATCTCAGCAAACATTTTTTCACCAAATCTTGATGATACGTGGTGGTAATGATCAGTTCACTAATCCCACTTGGCTGCCCAATTTTTATTCCTCTAGATTGAAGCATTAGTTTCCAATAACAGTTTGAATTTTTAGGTTTCACTCTGTTTTCTCATACATAGATAGCTGTGTTTGGAATTCTAAATCAAACACGGTTTGTGCTAGCTCCTGGAAACTTGACCAAATGAAGTAGTTCTAAGTTCTATCTCTATGGTTTGTTTCCTCTTGAAGTACCCCATGCAGAGACTGGTGAAAAACACTTTCGTTTGAAAGGGGTTGCCAAGCTTCCAAAAAACTACTAGTTTGCTGAAATCTCAGCAAAACTTTTTTCACCAAATCTTGATGATACTTGGTGGTAATGATCAGTTCACTAATCTCACTTGGCTGCCCAACTTTCACTCTTCTAGATTCAAGCGTTCGTTTCCAGTAACACTTTGAATTTTTAGGTTTCACTCTGTTTTCTGCTATATAGATAGATGTGTTTGAAACTCTAAATCAAACACGGTTTGTGCTAGCTCCGTGAAACTTGACAAAATGAAGTAGTTCTAAGTTCTATCTCTAAGGTTTGTTTCCTCTTGAAGTACCCCATGCAGACACTGGCGAAAAACACTTTCGTTTGAAAGGGATTGCCAAGCTTCCAAAAAACTACTAGTTTGCTGAAATCTCAGCAAACCTTTTTTCACCAAATCTTGATGATACTTGGTGGTAAAGATCAGTTCACTAATCCCACTTGGAAGCCCAATTTTTATTCTTCTAGGTTGAAGCATTCGTTTCCAGTAACAGTTTGATTTTTAGGTTTCACTCTGTTTTCTCATACATAGATAGCTGTGTTTGGAATTCTAAATCAAACACGGTTTGTGCTAGCTCCTTGAAACTTGACAAAATGAAGTAGTTCTAAGTTCTATCTCTAAGGTTTGTTTCCTCTTGAAGTACCCCAGGCAGAGACTGGCGAAAAACACTTTCGTTTGAAAGGGGTTGCCAAGCTTCCAAAAACTACTAGTTTGCTGAAATCTCAGCAAACATTTTTTCACATAATCTTGATGATACCTGGTGGTAATGATCAGTTCACTAATCCCACTTGGCTGCCCAACTTTCACTCTTCTAGGTTCAAGCGTTCGTTTCCAGTAACACTTTGAATTTTTAGGTTTCACTCTGTTTTCTGCTATATAGATAGATGTGTTTGAAACTCTAAATCAAACACGGTTTGTGCTAGCCTCTTGAAACTTTACCAAATGAAGTAGTTCTATGTTCCATCTCTATGGTTTGTTTCCTCTTGAAGTACACCATGCAGAGACTGGCGAAAAACACTTTCGTTTGAAAGGGGTGGCCAAGCTTACAAAAAACTACTAGTTTGCTGAAATCTCAGCAAACCTTTTTTCACCAAATCTTGATGATACCTGGTGGTATGATCAGTTCTCTAATCCCACTTGGCTGCCCAATTTTTATTCTTCTAGGTTGAAGCATTCGTTTCCAGTAACAGTTTGAATTTTTAGGTTTCACTCTGTTTTCTCCTACATAGATAGCTGTGTTTGGAATTCTAAATCAAACATGGTTTGTGCTAGCTCCTTGAAACTTGATCAAATGAAGTAGTTCTAAGTCTATCTCTATGGTTTGTTTCCTCTTGAAGTACCCCATGCAGAGACTGGCGAAAAACACTTTCGTTTGAAAGGGGTTGCCAAGCTTCAAAAAAACTACTAGTTTGGTGAAATCTCAGCAAACATTTTTTCACCATATCTTGATGATACTTGGTGGTAATGATCAGTTCACTAATCTCACTTGGCTGCCCAACTTTCACTCTTCTAGGTTCAAGCGTTCGTTTCCAGTAACACTTTGAATTTTTAGGTTTCACTCTGTTTTCTGCTATATAGATAGATGTGTTTGAAATTCTAAATCAAACACGGTTTGTGCTAGCTCCGTGAAACTTGACAAAATGAAGTAGTTCTAAGTTCTATCTCTATGGTTTGTTTCCTCTTGAAGTACCCCATGCAGAGACTGGCGAAAAACACTTTCATTTGAAAGGGGTTGCCAAGCTTCCAAAAAACTGCTAGTTTGCTGAAATCTCAGCAAACATTTTTTCACCAAATCTTGATGATACTTGGTGGTAATGATCAGTTCACTAATCCCACTTGGCTGCCCAATTTTTATTCTTCTAGGTTGAAGCATTCGTTTCCAGTAACAGTTTGAATTTTTAGGATTCACTCTGTTTTCTCATACATAGATAGCTGTGTTTGGAATTCTAAATCAAACACGGTTTGTGCTAGCTCCTTGAAACTTGACCAAATGAAGTAGTTCTAAGTTCTATCTCTATGGTTTGTTACCTCTTGAAGTACCCCATGCAGAGACTGGCGGAAAACACTTTCGTTTGAAAAGGGTTGCCAAGCTTCCAAAAAACTACTAGTTTGCTGAAATCTCAGCAAACATTTTTTCACCAAATCTTGATGATACTTGGTGGTAATGATCAGTTCACTAATCCCACTTGCCTGCCCAACTTTCACTCTTCTAGGTTCAAGCGTTCGTTTCCAGTAACACTTTGAATTTTTAGGTTTCACTCTGTTTTCTGCTGTATAGATAGATGTGTTTGAAACTCTAAATCAAACACGGTTTGTGCTAGCTCCTTGAAACTTGACTAAATGAAGTAGTTCTAAGTTCTATCTCTATGGTTTGTTTCCTCTTGAAGTACCCCATGCAGAGACTGGTGAAAAACACTTTCGTTTGAAAGGGGTTGCCAAGCTTCCACAAAACTACTAGTTTGCTGAAATCTCAGCAAACATTTTTTCACCAAATCTTGATGATACTTCCTGGTAATGATCAGTTAACTAATCCCACTTGCCTGCCCAACTTTCACTCTTCTAGGTTCAAGCGTTCGTTTCCAGTAACACTTTGAATTTTTAGATTTCACTCTGTTTTCTGCTATATAGATAGATGTGTTTGAAACTCTAAATCAAACACGGTTTGTGCTAGCTCCTTGAAACTTGACCAAATGAAGTAGTTCTAAGTTCTATCTCTATGGTTTGTTTCCTCTTGAAGTACCCCTTGCAGAGACTTTCGTAAAACACTTTCGTTTGAAATTGGTTGCCAAGCTTCCAAAAACTATTAGTTTGCTGAAATCTCAGCAAACATTTTTTCAAGAAATCTTGATGATACTTGGTGGTAATGATCAGTTCACTAATCCCACTTGGCTACCCAATTTTTATTCTTCTAGGTTGAAGCATTCGTTTCCAGTAACAGTTTGAATTTTTAGGTTTCACTCTGTTTTCTCATACATAGATAGCTGTGTTTGGAATTCTAAATCAAACACGGTTTGTGCTAGCTCCTTGAAACATGACCAAATGAAGTAGTTCTAAGTTCTATCTCTATGGTTTGTTTCCTCTTGAAGTACCCCATGCAGAGACTGGCGAAAAACACTTTCGTTTGAAAGGGGTTGCCAAGCTTCCAGAAAACTACTAGTTTGCTGAAATCTCAGCAAAACTTTTTTCACCAAATCTTGATGATACTTGGTGGTAATGATCAGTTCACTAATCTCACTTGGCTGCCCAACTTTCACTCTTCTAGGTTCAAGCATTCGTTTCCAGTAACACTTTGAATTTTTAGGTTTCACTCTGTTTTCTGCTATATAGATAGATGTGTTTGAAACTCTAAATCAAACACGGTTTGTGCTAGCTCCGTGAAACTTGACAAAATGAAGTAGTTCTAAGTTCTATCTCTATGGTTTGTTTCCTCTTGAAGTACCCCATGCAGAGACTGGCGAATAACACTTTCGTTTGAAAGGGGTTGCCAAGCTTTCAAAAAACTACTAGTTTGCTGAAATCTCAGCAAACATTTTTTCAGCAAATCTTGATGATACTTGGTGGTAATGATCAGTTCACTAATCCGAATGGCTGCCCAATTTTTATTCTTCTAGGTTGAAGCATTCGTTTCCAGTAACAGTTTGAAATTTTAGGTTTCACTCTGTTTTCTCCTACATAGATAGCTGTGTTTGGAATTCTAAATCAAACACGGTTTGTGCTAGCTCCTTGAAACTTGACCTAATGAAGTAGTTCTAAGTTCTATCTCTATGGTTTGTTTCCTCTTGAAGTACCCCATGCAGAGACTGGCGAAAAACACTTTCTTTTGAAAGGGGTTGCCAAGCTTCCAAAAATACTAGTTTGCTGAAATCTCAGCAAACATTTTTTCACATAATCTTGATGATACTTGGTGGTAATGATCAGGTCACTAATCCCACTTGGCTGCCCAACTATCACTCTTCTAGGTTGAAGCGTTCGTCTCCAGTAACACTTTGAATTTTTAGGTTTCACTCTGTTTTCTGCAATATAGATAGATGTGTTTGAAACTCTAAATCAAACACGGTTTGTGCTAGCTCCGTGAAACTTGACAAAATGAAGTTGTCCTAAGTTCTATCTCTATGGTTTGTTTCCTCTTGAAGTACCCCATGCAGAGACTGGCGAAAAACACTTTCGTTTGAAAAGGGTTGCCAAGCTTCCAAAAAACTACTAGTTTGCTGAAATCTCAGCAAACATTTTTTCACCAAATCTTGATCATACTTCTTGGTAATGATCAGTTCACTAATGCCACTTGGCTACCCAATTTTTATTCTTCTAGGTTGAAGCATTCGTTTCCAGTAACACTTTGAATTTTTAGGTTTCACTCTGTTTTCTGCTATATAGATAGATGTGTTTGAAACTCTAAATCAAACACGGTTTGTGCTAGCTCCTTGAAACTTGACCAAATGAAGTAGTTCTAAGTTGTATCTCTATGGTTTGTTTGCTCTTGAAGTACCCCATGCAGAGACTGGCGAAAAACACTTTTGTTTTAAAGGGGTTGCCAAGCTTCCAAAAAAACTTCTAGTTTGCTGAAATCTCAGCAAATATTTTTTCACCAAATCTTGATGATACTTGGTGGTAATGATCAGTTCACTAAGCCAACTTGGCTGCCCAATTTTTATTCTTCTAGGTTGAAGCATTCGTTTCCAGTAACAGTTTGAATTTTTAGTTTTCACTCTGTTTTCTCCTGCATAGATAGCTGTGTTTGGAATTCTAAATCAAACATGGTGTGAGCTAGCTCCTTGAAACTTGACCAAATGAAGTAGTTCTAAGTTCTATCTCTATGGTTTGTTTCCTCTTGAAGTACCCCATGCAGACACTGGCGAAAAACACTTTCGTTTGAAAGGGGTTGCCAAGCTTCCAAAAAACTACTAGTTTGCTGAAATCTCAGCAAACATTTTTTCACCAAATCTTGATGATTCTTGGTGGTAATGATCAGTTCACTAAGCCCACTTGGCTGCCCAATTTTCACTCTTCTAGGTTCAAGCGTTTGTTTCCAGTAACACTTTGAATTTTTAGGTTTCACTCTGTTTTCGGCTATATAGATAGAGCTGTTTGAAACTCTAATCAAACACGGTTTGTGCTAGCTCCTTGAAACTTGACCAAATGAAGTAGTTCTAAGTTCTATCTCTATGGATTGTTTCCTCTTGAAGTACCCCATGCATAGACTGGCGAAAAACACTTTCGTATGAAAGTTGTTGCCTAGCTTCCAAAAAACTACTAGTTTGCTGAAATCTCAGCAAACATTTTTTCACCAAATCTTGATGATACTTGGTGGAAAGATCAGTTCACTAATCCCTCTTGGCTTTCCAATTTTTATTCTTCTAGGTTGAAGCATTCGTTTCCAGTAACAGTTTGAATTTTTAGGTTTCACTCTGTTTTCTCCTACATACATAGATGTGTTTGGAATTCTAAATCAAACACGGTTTGTGCTACCTCCTTGAAAGTTGACCAAATGAAGTAGTTCTAAGTTCTATCTCTATGGTTTGTTTCCTCTTGAAGTACCCCATGCAGAGAGTGGCGAAAAGGACTTTCGTATGAAAGGGGTTGCCAAGCTTCCAAAAAACTACTAGTTTGCTGAAATCTCAGCAAACATTTTTTCACCAAATCTTGATGATACTTGGTGATAATGATCAGTTCACTAATCCCACTTGGCTGCCCAATTTTTATTCTTCTGGGTTGAAGCATTCGTTTCCAGTAACAGTGTGAATTTTTAGGTTTCACTCTGTTTTCTCCTACATAGATAGCTGTGTTTGGAATTCTAAATAAAACACGGTTTGTGCTAGCTCCTTGAAACTTGACCAAATGAAGTAGTTCTAAGTTCTATCTCCATGGTTTGTTTCCTCTTGAAGTACCCCATGCAGAGACTGGCGAAAAACACTTTCGTTTGAAAGGGGTTGAAAAGCTTCCAAAAAAACTTCTAGTTTGCTGAATTCTCAGTAAACATTTTTTCACCAAATCTTGATGATACTTGGTGGTAATGATCAGTTCACTAAGCCCACTTGGCTGCCCAATTTTTATTCTTCTAGGTTGAAGCATTCGTTTCCAGTAACAGTTTGAATTTTTAGGTTTCACTCTGTTTTCTCCTGCATAGATAGCTTTATTTGGAATTCTAAATCAAACACGGTTTGAGCTAGCTCCTTGAAACTTGACCAAATGAAGTAGTTCTAAGTGCTATCTCTATGCTTTGTTTCCTCTTGAAGTACCCCATGCAGAGACTGGCGAAAAACACTTTCGTTTGAAAGGGGTTGCCAAGCTTCCAAAAAACTACTAGTTTGCTGAAATCTCAGCAAACATTTTTTCACCAAATCTTGATGATACTTGGTGGTAATGATCAGTTCACTAAGCCCACTTGGCTTCCCAATTTTCACTCTTCTAGGTTCAAGCGTTCGTTTCCAGTAACACTTTGAATTTTTAGGTTTCACTCTGTTTTCTGCTATAGAGATAGATGTGTTTGAAACTCTAAATCAAACACGGTTTGTGCTACCTCCTTGAAACTTGACCAAATGAAGTAGTTCTAAGTTCTATCTATATGGTTTGTTTCCTCTTGAAGTACCCCATGCAGAGACTGGCGAAAAACACTTTCGTTTGAAAGGGGTTGCCAAGCTTCCAAAAAAACTTCTAGTTTGCTGAATTCTCAGTAAACATTTTTTCACCAAATCTTGATGATACTTGGTGGTAATGATCAGTTCACTAAGCCCACTTGGCTGCCCAATTTTTATTCTTCAGGTTGAAGCATTCGTTTCCAGTAACAGTTTGAATTTTTAGGTTTCACTCTGTTTTCTCCTGCATAGATAGCTGTGTTTGGAATTCTAAATCAAACACGGTTTTAGCTGGCTCCTTGAAACTTGACCAAATGAAATAGTTCTAAGTTCTATCTCTATGGTTTGTTTCCTCTTGAAGTACCCCATGCAGAGACTCGCGAAAAACACTTTCGTTCGAAAGGGGTTGCCAAGCTTCCAAAAAACTACTAGTTTGCTGAAATCTCAGCAAATATTTTTTCACCAAATCTTGATGATACTTGGTGGTAATGATCAGTTCACTTAGCCTACTTGGCTGCATAATTTTCACTCTTCTATGTTCAATCGTTCGTTTCCAGTAACACTTTGAATTTTTAGGTTTCACTCTGTTTTCTCCTACATAGATAGCTGTGTTTGGAATTCTAAATCAAACACGGTTTGAGCTAGCTCCTTGAAACTTGACCAAATGAAGTAGTTCTAAGTTCTATCTCTA